>NW_015505709.1:622547-640886 GCF_001515645.1 Sinocyclocheilus grahami
AAAAAAATATTCGCCTACTATATTTAGTAAATCTAAAAACAGTAGTCCTAAATGACTGCGAAAAGCAACCACACACCTCCTCGGCACCGGCTCTGTGAAAAACTTGTGAAGATGAAAAACCACTAGAGTATGTTAGGTTAATTTTCATTTTTGACTCTTTTATCGCTTGATGCGTTGTATGCTGATGTTATTTGCGTGATATAAAGCCAGGTTTAAGCTTAACCGGTCTTTTCCTCCGGCCGCAGCACCGCTGGTCAGCGTGCTGACAGACCGGCGGGGAGACTCGTGAAGACGAAATAAAGCAGTAAGAGAACATTACATGTGTTTTAAAGTTGACCTAACAATTGAATCACCTTATTTGTTTTATACCAATGCTATCTGTAAGGTATAAATGCGTTTGGGTGAATAAATGTCTGTAAGAACATCGGATGGACTGTATTTGTGTCATTTTGTTAGGTTAATGCTTCAGTTACAGATGTGTTGCGCATTTGTTAATTGGGTTTCTTTCTTTAGTAATGGCATTCATTCTCGCTACATAAGATAACAGATAGGTATGTAGTGCCCTGTTATACTGCATTACTGTGTAATATTTATGGTTTCTATAGCCGTGGCATCATTATGATGGTATGAAGAGATGGATTAATTAATGTAGGAAATGCCACTGAAGGCCTAGGTGTAAAATGCACGGCCCACCACTGATATATACACACATTCCCATATTTGTGTGACTGCTCTGTTAGCATTGTAGCTAATCACAGGCAGTTCAACTAAAAACAGAAAACCTTTTATGCATTTTGGCTGTTCATTTACACAACAACAGCATTTTGGGAGCCTGAAAACTCAAACTTAAAAAATGAGTTTCAAAGTACAAGTTTTTGAAAACGATACCATTATCATTTCTGTGTAAACTACAAAAAACAAATTTGTGGTGACATCATACGCATGTGTATTACGTGTTTATAACAGTCTATAATGTTGTCACAGTACCTAAATTTCAGCAGTCCGTACCAATACCACCACAATCCCATGGTTATCTAGTTTCGGTAACGTAGCAAAAATTATTGTAATGGTATTAATAATTATAAGTAAATACGTTAACATTAGCATGTCGCCTTCAAATATTGTTCAGTTATGTAAACATTGTATTAAAAAAGATCAAATGAAAGTAATAAAATAACAAAGAAGCACATTAAAGTGGCCGGCCTATTGCACTATTAAGTGAAGCCACAGAATTTGTTTTTAAGATACAGTGGGTACGGAAAGTATTCAGACCCCCTTAAATTTTTCACTCTTTGTTATATTGCAGCCATTTGCTAAAATCATTTAAGTTATTTTTTTTTCCTCATATGTAGCATTTGGACCAATCAGACACAATTGTTCATTAGATTTAACAAATCAATTATTCATTAGATTAACAAACAATCACAAACCCCCTCACCCAACACCAGACTCGGGGCCTATATGTCTGTGAATGACGTCCAGGCCCCTGGTTACCATGGCAACCAGGACACCTCAGCCAGATCAGATAAACTTTACAACCTAAAAGTATGTAGAAAGAATCTTTCCTCCTACTTAATTCTCTCAAACAGACGCATACTGCTATAGGAAATGACTTCTTACATTAATTCATAGACACATTTTTCTATCATGCATATCCCCAGGTCATTGTGTATGATTACTACCTTCTTGTATATGGTTTTGTGTATTGTATATGTTTTATGCATGCTTATGATCGATCACTAGTTATACCATGTTTATATACCTATACCATGTTTGGTATCTATGAGTTCGTATTTTCATGATCTAAATGAGTGTAATGAGAGTGTATATTATATGTTGATACCTATGCAACACATTAGTCGATCACTAGTTATACCATGTTTATATACCTATACCATGTTTGGTATCTATGAGTTCGTATTTTCATGATCTAAATGAGTGTAATGAGAGTGTATATTATATGTTGATACCTATGCAACACATTAGTATTATAAGAATCTTGAAGATTCTTCTCTTGAACATTCCAATCAAGTTTCATATGCAAATACCATGCTAGAGACAAAGAGTCGTAAACTTTCCCTCCAAAAGTTCAAGTCACCATTGACTCTTTGATCCCCCAGAGGTGTGACCTCAATAGAAGTTAAAGGCAAACACATCAGCAATCCGCTTCAGTCTGCGGTTCTGTTAGATTCTGAGAAGATGAGGATGTGAGCTTGAACTCTTCTGCAACCCTTAAGTCTGTGCCAGGCTTCTGCCTTGTCTTTACATTCACCAACAATCCTTGGATCTCAGCTGATGTCTCTCTTAGCTCTTCTTCACTTTCCATTTGGGAGAAAACTCTCCCGACCACCACTGAGTCAGAATAACATCTTCTTGGAGTCCATCACTCTTTAAACCCGGAAGAACATGATCACGACTCCTACACCACCGAACCTCCAAACCATCAAGACTTTCATCCGAGACTGCATCCGGACGCTCATTCAAGGCCAAGGCAATGCAAGTATCGTACATTTAACTAACAAAACAGAGGTTTAGGATAAGCTGTAGACCCCGTTATAAAATGGTGCTGATGGTTTCTCTCAGGTGGTTAACTGACTCATTTTCCATAACTCTATTCTCTGGTTTCTCTAACGGTTTCAGTCATCCACTTCCAACCTCCCCATGAATGAGTGATTTGTATGTTTGTCTAGATTAGTTAATACAACTTTTGTGCACAAATTACATGAGTTTCTGGCTCTGTCACCGCTTGTACATGGTGTCCCTTTTACGATCCGATCTATCGCTACATGCTCCAATGCGTTACTGTAAGAAAGTTATTTTCTGTGGCCACGAAAATATCCTTTCTTAGAGTTGATATGAAATTATACTGAATGTTCGCTGGATGAACAGATTAATTGATTGCAATATAAATTCTGCTACGGTTACTAATGGCAGCTGAGGTAAATAATTGTAATTAATTATGTACATTTCCCTTTTGAGCTAATTTGTTATCGGCAATGTTTATGGTCTTTTCAGGCAGGATAAGCAATATATTGAAATCGTTCAGCCTATATTTCTTTATGTACATAATTATGCAGGAAATATTAAACATCAACATATGTTGTATTAGTATCAGAAATAGATTTGATTATACAATAAATATGTAGCGTCTGCGTAGGATCATGCATGATAGTTGGACTGTTTATGGCTTAATACAATGCAAGCCTCTGCTACAATTGCTCTGTTGTATTGATATTCAAATCTTGGAAATAAAGCTTCATGTCTTTAAGTCCGTAGCTTATTTAATCAGCGTTATTGCTCTGAATACGTTGTGTATATTTTTAATGTCCCTGATCGAGCAACATATATTTCAGACTCTTAAAAAGCATGCATATTCACTACTGTAATGTATAAGAATGTAATTTATTTATTTTTTAATACGTAGGGGAAATTCCAGACATTAAACAAACAACCATTTACATGCTAGGATGTCTGTGTTGTAAGAACTTACAGCGAGATCTTCGATATAAAAAAAAGGAAAAGCTGACTATTTATCATTAAAATATGATTTCCTATTCATTCAATAGAATGTATGGAATACCAATATGGCAGCGTCACTCTGACATCGTGAGCAATCCAGTTCTCCATTATAGACCATTGGTTTTGTCCCATCGCTATGGTTATCACAATGTTAAGCATCACAATTTCAGATTCAGTCCCACATTTTGATACGGTCATCACTCCTGAAACTTTGCAGTGTGTACTCCGCATGAAAAATAAAGCTTTTATACAAATTAGGAATAGGTTATACACAAAGTGAGCAAAGGCACTACCTTGTAATCAATGAAGCTGATATCAGTTCAGCCACCGCACAGGCTCACTGAATGCGTGAAAACTCCTGTGACAATCCCCCCCCCCAAAAAAAAAACACACCACACAATGAATATCTTATTTACACTGTGTTGGTTATACTTTGATTATAGCGAAAACATCTGCGAGAGTGCAGAGCTCTTTCTGAACAAACTCTGGCAATTCGGACCATGGCCGTAACCAGGGTTTGAAGAGGAGTGAGGTCTGTGGTGGGGTTAAGAATTGTTCTATAAAAAGCCCTAGAAATACAACTCGTATACACCAAACACTTTAAAAGAAACATACATGTAGATGTTTGTGAAAAGTTCTGTTTTGGAGGAATGAACATTGTTAATTGATTTAACAATTTAGGGGGAAGAAAAAACAACTTGCTAATATGAATTTATCGGCACCTAGTCATTCACAATACATCAGTGAGTAATCACAATGGGGCCAATGGTTGCTTTCCCTTCTGATACCAGGCCTGAAAACAAGTGACAAGGTGAGAAGTTAAAGTACACTTTATATAAGGGGGGGGGGGGGGGGGGACACACACACACACCATAGGGGTTGAACTACTTCTGATTTTTTTAAGTCGACTTTTATGTGATGAAAGTTGTGTCGAAGCCAAGAGGGAGGGAGATGAAAGCGACTTTGGTAGGGGGGGGGGGGGGGGGGGAGCCACACACACACCTTTTAGGTTACCTGAATCAGACAGTGCTTGTCCCTTTCTGCCGAGACCACACATGGAGTCACAGCACATGCACGCCTGGTCATTGTCATCTACAGAAGGAAAACAAAACTGGTTACCCATTCCGAACTCATGATACGAGACAAATGAAAACAGGGCAAAATAAAACAAATATACCCATTTATGAAGGAGCAAGCCTTGTTTTTTTGGACATGTGGGGGTTGAGGCCATGACAGCCTTTAGAGCACAGGTGATGTACACCTACAGAACGACACATGATCAGTAAAACTCACAGAACTACAGCCCAAATTACAATACCAAGCCACTATCATCTTGCTGGAATCTGAAAGCCTCCAACTGAAACTGCAGCTTGTCATTCTGAATACGATGCATGAAACTGGAAGTGGAGCCTGTAAGCTTTGCGTCTACCAGGCACCTGAAGAGAAAGCATGGGGGGGGGGGGTATTTTAGGCTCTGTTTGCAACAGTTTGAGGAGCGGTTCTTTACTAACCCATGGTTCTCAATAAATGAATATCTTGGAGAGGTGTTCACATCAGGGGCCGCAGTAGCCACACAACCATCCACAAAGATGCGCAGAGGAACATGGTTGTACTGTGTCACAGAAGCTTCAAGCATTGCCCTAGGAAGTATTGATTGGATGGCCTCTCAAACATCCAGTCCTCTGGAATGAAAGTCAGATTGGCAATACTACCTAGTCACTTATAAAAATTATAACACTTAAATACATATTACCAGTCATGAGCCTCAAGGAGAAGACCAGAACTTCCTCTGCAACTTTAGTTGCCGCAAAAGGAACCCAAGTGGAAAACAAGACACTGCTGCTTACATTATGCAACCTATTGGGAGAAGTAAAGGAGGATTAAGTGTCAGTTTGGTCAAACTTCTTAGACAAAGTAGTTTACTACCTTGAATAGTGGCACTCAATTCCAACAGCTGCTACATCAGCCCTTACGATGGGAGTTCCTACTAAAGCCACAGGAGTATAGAGGAGGTTGAATGTATACACAAGCTCATCATCAGTCATCTGAAAGCAGTATAAGTGGTGAATTATTGGACCGAACTAATTTTACAAATTCTACAGTTGACCTATATGCAGCCACTCACCACCAGAGAGCCGTCACATGTCTGGAGCTCATACTCAAATATAAGAACTTCAGCTTCTGGATCCTCCCCTACAGCTGCACAGCCTCCTAAAGTGAGAAATTAAGGATTCACCAGCACCAAAGAAGTCCTTCTTAACCTCCACATGCACAAAGTTCTCCCCACATTGTGCTGCAACACTCTGGGGAGCTATAGGTACATGCGACTCAAAATGCACATCTGGCTGTTGGGGTTCTTCTGGCATTACTGGAAAATGCCAGGTCAAAGGTGCCATAGGAGCCTGCATAAGCTGTTTGGACTGACTACTTCCAGGTTCTTGCAGCTTCCGTGAATCCACCCCAGCAGGCCTCATTGCAGGTCTTGGAGGCCGAAAAGTTGTTGATGCCTTTGGATCTTGAACAGGAGCTTGAGGAGCTAAAACTGGCGACAGTTGCTGTTGGAATCTTAGTGGATCCTGGCCTTGTTGAAATCTTTACCACTGTGCCAAACTCTAATCAACTGCAATAAGCAACAACAATCCAACACAACTAAAAACCACCAGCCTCATTGTTAAAAAAAATCTGAAACCTTCAGAATGACTACTGGCCTTCTCTGATGCCTTTTTCAAGAGCAGGAAGTTAAAATAGCTACACCCCCTTTTGACAAGCTTAATGATTTTCCAGACCTGTTTTTTTCACTAAAAAAGCTTTTAATGTTCTAAAAACACAGATTTATGAGCAGTATTGGATTTGAAGATGTTAGAAACACACGTCATTGTTGTCATGTGGTGAATTTGGCCAATCGTGAAACAGCTGTGTCGTCATCAGCACTCCTGCAGTCACTCTGAAAAAGCTGCGCCAGCTGAGTCAGCCGGCTGCTCTCTAAACGAAATCGTGGTACTTTGATGCCACACGTGACAGTGACGTAGCGTCGGCGCCGGTTAAAGTCGGACAAAATTTCTAACCGGCATGCACTGCTTCAAGTCAGCCACCGATCGTTTTGCGCTTTGCCGCATGAAGTCGAACGCACCTACTATGAACTATTCTCCTTTTCCATTGCCTGCCCATTGCCTGCCCCACGCCCTCCTACTCCTCCTCCTGAACCCCCATCCTCCCTCCTCTGTTGGACTGTTTATAGGCGCGAGGACACCCCTTCTGGGAGGGGGGCAAACTGTCATGGTTATGTTCTGTTTTGGTTCTGTTTCTGCCTCCACATTTCCCTGAGTCCCCTTTTCTATTAGTTTCCATAGTTTTTGATTAATTTGCTCATTAGTCATTATTAGTTTACTCCCTTCACCTGTTTTCCCCTCGTCAGTTGCCCTACTTAAAGTCTTCCTTCTGTTCTGTAGTTTGTCGGTGATTGTTTGATATTTGATGTTACGACTACCCTGAGCTGGTTCCTTGCCTGAGTTTTTTGTGGATTATAATATTAAAGACTTTTCGTTGTGGATTATCCTCATCTTCTTCGCCTTCCTTTTGAGAGACTGTAACAAGCATAAGATATATTACAATATATTAGATATAACACAATATCAGTGGATATCATTTTATATATCTATATACAGTATATATATATATATATATATATATATATATATAGGATATCATTATAGGATATATATATATATATATATATATATATATATTACAGTATAGGATATATCATGAATTCCTGTTGCTCACCATAAATACATTATTGCTGACTACTGTTACTTTTGTCAAGTCACCTTTATTTATATAGCGCTTTTACAATATAGATAGTGTCAAAGCAGCTTTACAGTGTTAAACAGGAAAAATGTGTGCTGATAATGCAAAAGGGCAATAGAAAATAGTCAGTCTATCAGTTAAAGTCAGTTCATTGTTTATTCAGTGATGTCATCATCCAACTCCATTCAGTTCCCTTCAATGTTGCCAGAAATTGTGTCGAAACCAGCATGGTGTGGCAGAGGACTCGTCTGGTTCTCGCGGTCTTGTGCCGATGACTGACGAGGTCTTCACAAGTTTGTCCAAAAAAAAAAATCACATTTCGAACTTTTCTTAATTGTTGTGCAGTCAAGAGGAAACGAAGCCTGCACCATCAGGAGCATCTTGCTGTTTTTAGAGAGATGCAGGTGGCTGATATTCAAGAGCAGGAGCTGAACCGGGCACAGAGGGAGCGCCATTTGCAGATGGCAATCGATGAGACCTGGCAGGCGAGGGAGCTAGAAGTGGCCTTAAGGATGGAGGAAAATGCACAAACGGCTGCATTCAATCAAGCCTCCCTCAATATCATGAGGATGCTTGTACAGACGATGAGTGGCCGGCGAGAACAGAACAGTGATGCCTGCAGAAACAGCAAGGTCAAACTAGAAAACAATGAAACTGACTCTATTCAGGTTAACAGGCCAGGAAACATTTGAGTAACTGAATATCTCTTCCATCCATAAAAGCACTCAAGCTGCTTTACAGCTGGTTTCAGCATGCAGCAATGGCAAATAAAGAGCATACTAAATGACAGCATAAAAGAAAATTCCTTTAAAATGTGTAAATTATTTCATTCATTATCTCTATAACAAGTGTGTAAACGATAATTACTGCCATCACACATAACATCAAGAACAAGATTTTATCGCAGTGACTATCTAATTTAACATTTTTGCCTGCTAAGGAAGGCACCACTTATTAGGGTTGAAGGGTTCGCTGAGCGCTTCACCGCTGCGCAGAAGTCGTCCCAGGTAATGCGACACTTCTTGCCGAAGTGCTCCAGTTCTACAGCTGCTGCCAGTCGCCCCAAGACGGCGCCGACTCAGCAGCCCGCGAAGCCCGCATCATCGGCTGCACCTCCAGCCTCTAAGCCTGAGCCCCGACATCGCTCCTGCTCGGCCAGACGCTATCCATTCCCTAAACGCCAGGGACCCCGGCCCAAGGTAGCGCGGGACCCGGCACCTCAGATAGGGCCCACACAACCGATCGCTGTTATAGCGAGAAAAATAAAACACAAACATTTTCAAAAAGAGAGCAAATTTCCTCTTCCACTTATCACAAGCGTTAGTTCCCCACAAGGTGGCCTGTCGCTCGAACCAACCCAATCCCTTGCAATGCGGGCCGAGGCCTGGCAGGCCATCCCCGGAGTGTAGGCTTGCTGCAATAGACGGTGTTGGCGGTGATACCGGTGTTTAGTCACAACATCGGTTACGTCACTTGCCCACCGTGGCACTGTCTCCCACCGTCGTTTAGATTTTTTTTTTAATATTAGTTTTTTTTTATTAAAATATTAAAGTAAAATAAAACATTTAGTTTAGAAGAGAACAGACACTACAATTAAAAACTAAAAGCAGCTGCGCAATGCAGCATGCCGAGCGACAGTCACATCGTAGATCAGCAGCAGGAGTCAGATTTATCATGTGAGGAGAGTCGAACTGAAGATTTAGTTTCAAAATGCAATGCAAAAGCGCCTGTTTGTCAATATGTTGGATTCAAACCAAGTGCAAATAGGGAACCTGAAAACATTAATGAAACAATCTGCAAACTTTGCCTGACGAAGGTGGCAGCATCTGGAGGAAACACAACTAATTTATTTACACACCTTCAAGCGCACCACAAGAATGAAGCTGCCAAAATGGGCCCTGCAGCAAAAAATTGACTGCAGAAGCCAGACGCACAGGTACAGCCATCAATTAGTCATGCGTTTGCACGATGCACAAAATATAAGAGGGACAGTGTGAGGTGGACCAAATGCACTTATGCAGTGACCAAATATATCTGCAAAGAAATGGTGTCTTTCTACACAGTTGAAAAACAGTCTTTCAAAGACCTAATAAACACACTCGATAGCCAGTATGAACTGCCCGGGCATTTCATATTTATCCCACGTGCCTATAACCGTGTCCGAGGTGAGCTGCAACAGGCTATTTCAACAGTCGAGCATTTTTCACTCACAACGGACATGTGGTCGAGCACAAAAATGGCACCGTACATGTCACTGACTTTCCATTTTATTAACACAGAACGGAAACTGGTGTCAAAATGCCTCCAAACAAGTTTTTTGCCAGAGGACCACACTACTGCTAACTTGGCCGATGCTTTGCAGGAGGCTCTGCATGACTGAGGATTAGAAGACATTAAAGTGTCTTGTATCACGACGGACAGTGGAAGCAACATTAAAGCGGCTATTCGTAATTTAGGCTGGCCCTGGTTAAGCTGCTTTGGGCACAACCTGAACCTAGCTGTGTCCAACACTATTGAGAAGACTGAGAAAGTCTGCACAGATCGTGCCCTAGCGGTTTGTCGTACAATAAACGGCATGTTCTCTCACAGCTGGAGAAGGAAAAGGGAGCTGCAGAAAGCCCAAGTCGAGCTTGGCCTCCCCGAACACTCGCTGGTGACGGTAAGTTTATTATTAGTTTTAATTTTTTTTTTAAATAAAGTAGGTTAAAGTAGGTAATACAATCATACAATTATAAAGCACTAAAAGCTAGTTAATTTAGCCTATAAATCTTAAACAAAGTAAATGTATGATGCCCTTTAACTTGCAAGATGCATGAATAGAATTTAGGCTAGGCCTATAATACCATATATTATGCAGTTTTCTTAATTATTATTGGTAATAATAATAATAATATTGTATTTATTTTCTCCCTGAGGACTGTGCAACTCGCTGGGGCTCCAAGCAGAAAATGATTGATAGGACGCCAGAGCAAAGGACGGCCATCAATCGAGTTCTTGCTGATGACCATAAAGCCAATGTGAGCATCACATGGCAAGACGAGGACGTGTTGCAATCGTTGAACAAAGCGCTGAAGCCAGTGAGCAAGTTCACCGATGTTTTGTCCGCAGGTCAAGCCGCCGTCGAGCCGCAGGTCAAAAGAAAAAAAACTTTAGCTAGTTTATTAAAACAGCAAATCTGACCATTCCAGAAAAGGTGGTGATGACAGAAATCGCCACCTATGCTCAGGAGTCCCCCATCAACACAGGGCAGGATCCTCTCATTTGGTGGAAAGATAATGAAAATCGGTTCCCCCCTTAGCAAAGGTAGCAAAAAAAATATCTTTGCGTGTGTGCGACAAGCTGCGCATCCGAGAGGGTATTTAGTACGATGGAAACATAGTCACCCCCACAAGATCCCATCTTAAGCCAGAGATGGTCAACATGTTGGGTTTCATGTAAGAACATGTAAACTGCAAGCAAGCCAATTTATAGTTTTATTAATTTTTTTATTTTGAAAAGACTGCTGACTTGCCATTTATGTAAGGTGATTTTGGAAGGTTTTTTTACATTCGTTTCTTACTTATTTGGTTTTACCTTGTTTATATATATTTTTTTTAATTTAGACCTATTTTATTTCCTTATTCATTTTAAAAACGTTCTAATATAGGCTACGGTGATAAACGTTCTATGCTTCTTATTTACTTTGCTCCACACCACAGTTTGCTGATTTTCAGGGGGGGGGTTTTTATTAGCCCACAAAGTACTCACCCTCAAGTCGTCCTAGGTGTATATGACTTTCTTCTTTCAGACAAATCCAATCGGAGTTATATTAAAAACTGTCTTTGATCTTTCAAGCTGTTTAATGCCACTCAGCGGGTGTTGCATGCATCAGTCCAAAAGAAGTTCAATAAAAAGCACCCATCCATAAAAAAAAAAGTGTCTCACACGGCTCCGGGGGGTGAACAAAGGCCTCCTGTAGCAAATCGATGCATTTTTGTAAGTAAAATATCCATATTCAAAACGTAATAATCAATTTAATGTAGCTTGCGCCAACAGGCCTACATGGATGCAGCTCCGGGTGGATGACGTACGAGTTCAGCGTTGCGCATGTGCCGGTGAGTCTCGTAAAAACCAACGTTTGTTAACAGGAGCAAAGGAAGCAAAGTTTCCTTACTTTAGCAAAGGAAAACCAGTCTCCTCTTGGCTTATATCGAAATCCTCCGACATTCTTCTTTACAAATCCACGTTTTGTACTTCTAATAAGTGACTGTTGTTTTGTTTTGATCTCTCTGCTGCGCTTCCGCATTCATCACTTCTGAGCGGCGCATGTGCAACGCTGAACTCATATGTCATCCGCCCGGAGCTGCTTCGTGTACAACTGTTGGCACAAGCTACATTAAAGTGATTATTACGTTTTGAATATGGATATTTTTCTTACAAAAACACATCGATTCGCTACAGGAGGCCTTTGTTCATCCCCCGGAGCCATGTGAGACACTTTTTTTATGGATGGGCGCTTTTTATTGAACTTCTTTTGGACTGATGCATGCAACACCCGCTGAGTGGCATTAAACAGCTTGAAAGATGAAAGACTATTTGTAATATAACTCCGACTGGATTCGTCTGAAAGAAGAAAGTCATACACACCTAAGATAACTTGAGGGTGAGTCATTTGTGGGCTAATTTTCACTTTTGGGTGAACTAAACCTTTAAGCTGGGCCTGCTTTGCATGCGGCCTCTTCAGTACTGGCTGAAACCCCGAGTTCCGTCCCACGCCTGTCTCGGACGCCTTCGTGTCAAGGTGGACCAGGCCTGCGTAGCAGCTCTGGCCCCTTGGAAAGACTCTCAGTGGATGGAACGGGGCATGCCCCTGGGAATGGTCTGCAGAAGGAAGGTGGTCTCAACAGACACTTCCAACACGGGTTGGGGAGCGCTGTGTAATGGCAAATCGGCTTTCGGCCATTAGTCGAAGGAGGAGGGTCGGCTTCACATCAACTGCCTAGAAATGCTGGCAGTATGTTTGGGCCTTCGCACTTTTCTGCCAGACCTAAGGGGACACCAAGTGTTAGTCCACTTGGACAGCATGACAGTGGTGTCATATAAATTGCCAGCGTGGTCTCTCCTCAAAGCGCCTCTTCATTCTGGTAGAGCACCTCTTAGAATGGGCTCAGCTCAACTTGCGTTCGCTGAGAGCAACGCATGTGCCGGGCAGGTTGAACCAAGGAGCAGACATGCTATCTCGGAGCAACGTCCACTCAGAGGAGTGGATGCTCCACCCACATACTGTTCAGAGAATCTGGGAGATCTACGGCAAGGCAGAGGTTGACCTCTTCGCCTCAGAAGGCAACTCTCACTGCCCAATTTACTTTTCGAAGGACAGGGATGTGTTGGCCCGCGGCTGGCCCAACCACCTCCTTTACGCGTTTCCCCCGATCGCCCTGATCCCACAGGTAATCAGAGGAATCAGGGAACAGAAACGCAAGGTTCTGTTGGTGGCCCCACTCTGGAGGAACCAACACTGGTTTGCAGAGCTGTTTCGCCTGCTCTCAGCAGCCCCATGGCCCATTCCCCTGAGACAGGACATCCTCTCTCAGGCGAACAGAACAATATGGCACCCCCAGGCCAAGCTGTGGGCTCTGCACCTCTGGCCTCTCGATGGGAGCCTGCGGACCTCCCAGAGAGTGTGCTAAATACAATATCTCAAGCTAGAGCACCCTCTACGAGATGGCTCTATGTCCTTAAATGTTCTGTTTTCTCATTTTCCTGTGACATATCGGTGATATTGTCCTTCCTGCAAGAGCTGTTGGATAAGGGTCGTTTCCCCGCCACGCTCAAAGTCTATGTAGCAGCCATAGCAGCCTCACACGGTCCTATAGCTGGCCAATCGGTGGGAGTCCGTTGATCTTCATCCCCTGACGCTAAAAACTGCTAAAACCGCTGCTGGCACTAGCATCGGTAAAGCGTATGGGAGATCTGCAGGCGCTCTTGGTGAGCTCCACCTGCCTCGAATTCGGGCCCAACGACTCCAAGGTCATCCTGAAGCCGAGGCATGGTAATGTACCTAAAGTGCTCTCGACTCCTTTCAGAGCACAGGTAATAGCTCTGTCTGTGCTTCCTCCTTCAGAGCAAGACCAAGATCTGAATTTACTCTGCCCCGTCAGGGCATTGAGAATGTATATTGAGCGTTCCGCCCCGTTCAGGCAGCCGGAACAGCTTTTTGTATGCTTCAGTGACCGCACCAAAGGGTCACGAAGCAGAGACTTCCCAAATGGATAATCAACGCTATCGCGCTAGCGTACTCTTCTTTGGACCTACAATGCCCCATGGGAGTAAGAGCCTACTCAACAAGAGGCGTCGCCTCTTCCTGGGCTTGGTCTAGCGGTGTGTCCATTGCAGAGATTTGTGCGGCGGCCGGCTGGGCCTTGCCGTCCACATTTACCAGGTTTTATAATCTGGATGTCCTGGCCTTACAGGCCCATGTCCTTTCTGCTTAACCTGTTAACCCGCACCTGGACGCTGGTGCACTGAACACTCTTTGTTTGCATGTGTCAATGTTTACAAATAGATTAAATGAAAAGGGACATAATTAATCTTGACAAACTATATATCATTCTAAAGGTCTAAGCCTGTGTGTTTTTGCCCCTGTGACCCAGTTTCTTCCTCATGTTGATTGTGGTCATTTGATTCCATGTGTGTCTCGTTCCTCCCCAATTATCCTGCCTTTAAAAGCCCTAGTCCTTTCAGTTCTTGTTCGTTAGGTCTACTTGTTGAATGTCCTCCTTGTTCTCGGTTTTCCTGTGGATTATTAAAGACTGTGTTATTCAAGTACTCCTCGTTCCTTCGTTCCTTGCTCCCCGGGTGAATTGTGACAGTAATATGGATGGTAATTCCTTTGTTTACATCTTATTTCTTCGGGGACAGTTATTGTTTGTATCCGTTATGGAATAACTTGCGCTCAAAAAACTGCATCTTGGTAGTAAAAAGCAAGATGGTTTTATAGCGTACAGTGACACAAACAGAATGAGACCATCCACTAAAAAAAAGTCAAAGATACGCGGAATATTGTTTATTTGAATTCTGGCGCTCTCTCGTGACGGCTCATGACGCACGCTGTGACACACCTGTCATCTTTTGGGGGCATAATTTAGCGATCGGTTTTTTGCAGGTCTATATGAATGGCCATTAAAGTGTGATTATTGACTATATGGCCGGCCATCTGTATGATTACCATCTCTATGACCGGCCATCTGCATGTGATTAATGACTGTATGAGCAGCTATCAGTGTGAATGCTGTATGTCTAGCAATCACAGTATGTACTTGGCATACATAGTTAATTCTTTTTTTTTTCTTAATTTCTTTTTATTGCTCAAAAATTATTCTTGTATTTTTCTACTGCTCAAATAAATCACTATTACGATGTCTAAGATTCTGTCTATTGTTTTATAATTGAAAAACTGTGGTATGTATAATGACTAAAATAGTTTGTAGAATGAATTGTAAATACATTTGGTAAATGTTTTTCCTTAAACAGGGGGGGGGGACTAGACATAGTCTCAGAAAAATGGTTGCAAGAATCTCATTTTTCATGGTATCTTCTTCTTCTACATTTGAAATGTAAACTCATGAAACGTGACTTTCAACCCATTACTTTTCTGGATTGCTCCAGGACTGATTTCGTGTATTTTTATATGAAATAAAAAAAACAGTGTGGTAAAATTTGGTCAAGGCACTTCAGTGTCTATAACTTTTTATCTTTTTGAGCATTATCAACTCTGGATGATGGATAGTAAAGCCCAAATGGTCTTCTTTCCAAAGACACCGACATTTTGTGTGTAGCACACTGAAGTCAGGAACTGTTAACATTTTAAGTTAGGTAGGTCATTTTCAGATATGAGTCCCAAAATGGGGGGTGCAGGTTAACAGGTTAAACGGGCTCACTCTAGCCATATGGCAATACCAGTGCTTCAGGAGTTTGCCTTCTTCACTGTACGCTCTTGGCCCCCACTGGGTCCCGAGGCTGTACCAATTTCTCTTGGAACGATTACTCAATGCCGGGCTGACCTCTGTGAGTTTGGCCCTTTTGCCTCCTGCGGGGCTTCCCTGCAAAATACTTGGTCCCTCTGGGCCCCATTTGGTGCTTAAGGCAAGTTCAAGTATTAGTCGTTCCTCTAGCATAGCACGGCGGGATTGTACTGGTTCCCCATAGCATCTTAGCAGACGCAGTACGAGTGAAGTATCGATAGGGAACGTACTCGGTTACTAATGTAACCTCGGTTCCCTGAGATACGGGAATGAGTACTGCGTTGCTGGCTGTGCTATGTAGCTGCACGACTCAGTCGTCACTTCAGTCGAAGTAACCTGAGGATCCTATGACGAAATGCCCACTTATATAGCCAGATGCCCCGCCCATTCTGGCAGGCTCTGGTGGGCTTCGTTGCCATAGGCTCGTGCAGCTCCGCTGCCAAGCCATTGGTTCGTTTTTAATTCACTGCATGAACCAATGGGCATGCAGTTACACTGAGTTATTGATAAGGCTTCAGTATTCTGAGAAAAAGGAGTTTTCCCCATAGCACCTTAGCGACGCAGTACTCGTTCCCGTGTCTCAGGGAACCGAGGTTACATTAGTAACCAAATATGTTTTCTTCTAGACTGGTCATAACTGTTTTAAGTCAGTTACAAAAATGTAGATTGGCCACTAGTTGGTCAAACTAGTTCTTAAGACACAATCTTAACATAGTGTCTATGTTTATGCAGCTGGCCCCAGTGTTTGTTTGGCAGTTGCTATGGGGTTCAAGGTGTTTGCTAGGGCTTTAAGTGCTTTTTCTAATTTTTTAAGGCTGCACCCTCTAGAGGTCACATTTGTTGGCAAGCCTCACTGCCTCAAATAACCATTATGTTCCAAAGTAAGAAATAAATTATAATAATTTACACTTCACAAGGAATAATAGTAAATTTTATTATGGTTACTTTTCTGAAATGAGACAGCCTTGATGACATATGCGACCGACCAATGCGACATCGGAGGGTGCATCCTGTAAAATGAGACAGCTTTAGGTTGTATGCATGTGTGCAGAGTGGTTGCCAGGGCATTGCTAGCATTTTTCTCCTTTTTTCATTTTTTTGGGTGGTTATCAGTGAATTTCTTGGTGGTTGCTAGGGAGTTCTGGGTGGTTGCTAGAGCATTGCTAGGATATACTAAGTGGTTGCCTACTGGCCCAAGCCTAAGTCTCTCCTTCAATGTATGTTTCTGGGATTCTTTCGCTCATTTTATCACTGACAGGCAAAAACTAAACCATTTTGTTCAAATCACTAACCCTACAAATGCAAATACATATCCCTAAGTATAAGTGACACTTACTTTAGCAAACACCAATTATAATTTTCAATAATAGAATAATAAGAATATTATTAAGATGTTTTAAACAGCATTCTTTTAGGAAGCTGTGTTGTTTACTGACTACTGCACTGCATTCTCTCCACCCAGTTGCCGGGAGATGAGAAAATGGGCTTCTCTCTCTCTCCACCCTCACTGAAACCAATGAGGTGTTGCACAACCATTTTCAGGCTCTGTTCCTCTGTCAGAACCACCATCCGAAGGTGTCCCCTCTCCCACCCGCTTCCCCTAAACCAAACCAGACCGGTCTGGATAATGAATTATGTAATGCCTGCT
This sequence comes from Sinocyclocheilus grahami, assembly GCF_001515645.1. Taxonomy (NCBI): domain Eukaryota; kingdom Metazoa; phylum Chordata; class Actinopteri; order Cypriniformes; family Cyprinidae; genus Sinocyclocheilus; species Sinocyclocheilus grahami. The sequence continues at coordinate 639,525 of NW_015505709.1, forward strand.
TTTGTAATCTTTGCCTCTCCTGCCTCCCGGCCCAGAGAAAAGAGAGAGGGAATTACAGGAGGTGACTGTGTTGCATTGGGGATAACAATCACAATAAGGGCTCCACAAAGCTGTTAATAAAACGCATTAACCTCAGAGACACTGGATGCTTTTATTGGGATTCCTGCAAAATGGTGTCACCTTGGAGTCCCTCTGTGTGTGTTAACATCAGTTCATCAAAAAAAAAAACTCAAGGTCAGGGAACTACTGTATGGGGGCTAGTCCTCATTGTGGCTTATGCCCAAGAACCAACTTCACACACAGGAAGAGAAAGTCTGATGGACATGTAAAGTGACTAATAACTGTTGACTCTGTTTTTAATTGAAATTTCTGTTCATCCATGTCACCCTCATGTTGTTCCAAACCTTATGCATTTATTTCTACTGGGGAACACAAAAGAAGATATTTTAAAGAATGTTGGTAACCACACAGTTTTGGTGACAGTTGACTTCCAAATATATATATTTTTTAATGTTCCACAGAAGAAAGTAAGTCATACAGTTCTGAAAGAGGGTGAGTAAATGACAATTTCATTTTTGGGTGAACTATTCATTTAATACGGAATGCTCCACAAAAAATAAATGTATTTCACTTTAATACATTCTAAAACTAATCTCATAAAAACAGATTTAACATAAAACTCACCAGACAAAATGGATTTTAGTCACCATATCAACACAAATTATATCGTAATGGTTGTTTTGTTTGATTTGTCATTGGGCAATTTTTCTCCCCAGCATGACTTGTCCATATATATTATTTCATTGTAAAATCTTAATTATAGTGAATATTGAAGGCAAAAAGCCAGTTATAATAGTTATAATGTGTCTTCTTGTATGTTTTCAAGTATTTAACAAAATACTAATAGATGAATTGTGACACCAGTATAGGGCTGAGTGGTATTATGATATACCATGTGATAGAAATTTGTCAAACAGTATATAGTTTTCAACATTTGTCACTTTAATAAAGAATTCAAATGATGTGCAGTCACAAGTGTGTGTGTGGTCCTGGTATTCCCTATGTTATGGGGACCAAATATCCCCACAAGGATCGTAATACCAGTACATTTTGAGCTTGTGGGGACATTTATTTCCCTCATGAGGAAAACAGCTTATAAATATAAACAGAATTAAGTTTTGTGGCAGGTGTAGCTTTAGGGGTAGGGTTAGGGTAAGTGGATAGAAAATACAGTTTGCACAGTATAAAAAAACCATTACACCTATGGAATGTCCCCATAAAACATGGAAACCAGCGTGTGTGTGTGTGTGTGTGTGTGTGTGTGTGTGTGTGTGTGTGTGTGTGTGTGTGTGTCTGTATATA
>NW_015505709.1:640910-648276 GCF_001515645.1 Sinocyclocheilus grahami
GTATAAAAAAACCATTACACCTATGGAATGTCCCCATAAAACATGGAAACCAGTGTGTGTGTGTGTGTGTGTGTGTGTGTGTGTGTGAGAGAGAGAGAGAGAGAGAGAGTGTGTACCGGCTTTTTTTACTTCATTCAATCAGAACTCAATTCCTCCTAAAAGTGTAATGCACACTTGTGAATCACACAATATAGAGGAAGCCTTTAGAGAGAACAAAATGCATTACAGCTCACAGAAAAGTGAATTCAGATAATATATTTGGCTTTTTTGCCATTCTGTATATATATATATATATATATATATATATATATATATATATATATATATATATATACATATATATTAGTATGTGTTTTTCTGCCACCACAATGCGTGCACAGCTGCAAGTGACGTAACTGTGACGTCTACTCCAAATTGGTCTATTGTGTCCAGAGTTTAGCTAGGAGACAGCTCTGGGAAAGAAACAGTTTCTCAGCCTGGTGGTGCGTGCTTGGATGAATCTATACCACCTTTCAGAAGACATGAGCGAGAGCAGACTGTAGCTGCTGACAGTGCATGTTGTTAAGGTCTTCAGTGGTCAGTAGCTTGATGCCAATAATGTGTCGGGCAGATTTGACTACTTACTGTAGGGCTTTTCAGTCCAGTGATGTGTAACTGTCATACCAGACTGTGCTGCAATAAGGATGCTCTCAAATGTGCACCTGTAGAAACTGTCCAGCAGTCAACTTGGGAGTTTGATTTTATTTATTCATTTTTATTATAATTTTTTTAGTCTTGAAGAAAATAAAAGTATTAAAAAATACAGGAAGAAAGAAAGAAAAAGAGAAAAAAATTAAAAGGCAGTGGTAATGTGTGTGTGTGGGGGGGGGGGAGAGTGAATATGCAAGAGGGCTTTGAACAGACCCTTGTGGTATTACAGTTTTCAGGATAGGAGTGAAGTATTGGTGAAGTATTATTCCTAGTTGTATTGTACAGTCTGTGGTCTGTTCCTTAGGGAATTTAGCATCCATTTGGACAGACGATTCAATGATCACGACTTTTCCAGTTGACTGTACTAAGAAGTAATATGAAAATAACTCGTCTGGCAACAAAAAGCCACTGTAGCCGTGTGTGAGGAACGAACCAAAATGTATGCTGCTATTAACTAAAAATACCTGCTCTCTAAACAAATAACACAAGATGATGATTTATGAATATCTTCCTAGTTATGTCCACTTATGTCCAATGAACTTAACTTTTTTGTACACATACATATTTTTGTATGCAAGCTGCTTGTTTTCTCTGGTTTATCTCTGTTATTATATGCTGTATATATTCCATCAGATATGTCAAAAGAAGATCTACTGTACAGGAAGATTAATTGGTTCTATGTGTGGTCACACAGATTGTATTTCAATCAAATGTTGGTCCGCTAATCAATTAAAGTATCTCTGTATAGCTTTTTATATCCATTTTAGAGCAATGTCACAGTGCTTAAAGAAATCTAGGAGTCAATTCAAAAAGGAAAAATGTGAACGGCAGCCTCTACATTGAGGCTTTAGATCAACTCATCATCTGCATTGCCAGACACATCACTTTTGGCATTCCCAGCAAGGACCTTAAGTCATTCAATTTCCTTTGGAGAAAACAGCTTACAGGTATCAGGTGGAAACATCTTTAGAAGCCTGTCAAAATAAGCCTTGTGGCATGTCACTTCAGAGATAACACAATGCAAAAGCGTGCGTGAGAAAGAATGATGAGACTGTATTGCTCTTCAGAAGCGCACAAGAGGTCAAAAGAAGATATTAATTTCTGGAATTATTTTCTCATCTCCTTGTACATAAGACTACTTTGCTGGAAAGGCCAACATTTTCATTAAAATATTTAGCTGTATGACCTTTGTGATTAAAACGTGTGGGGATCTGATTTAAAAACTAACGACTCACCAGTATCTACCTACATCGCATGTCACTACATGGAGTACAATGACAGATCTTTAAACAGCAGAGAGGCACATCAATCACTGGGTCCCTGTAGACTCCAGAATGATATATAGAAAGTGGATAGTCTTATGGTGTGATGAGGATATCTGCAGTTAAAGGTTAAGGTTGTTACATTTTAAGATGTTGTAGCAAAGTCTCTATCAGGCAAGTCAGTTCACCCGGCAGCCATCTTCGTTATACAGATGTACACACATATGTAGTACAGGGGAAGGCTAACATTTATATTTAATAACATATTTAACATCAGCCATAAATCTGGCACAAATGGTATCATAAATTTAGCTTTTTTTATTATTCAAACCACATTAGAAACTGTATTTTTTTTCAAGCTGGTCCAGATATTGTGCATGTGCAATCTAACTTATTCAGTAAGGCAACAGGTTCTTTAAACTGAAAGGAGGCAAGAGTAAAACAGAATTTTCTTTTTCTCTTCTGCTGAGCCACTTACTCTACTTGCACCTGATAAACAATGTGGTGGCTTTCTATTGCATTAAAGAATTCACTTTCCCAGTTTGTTAAATTATTGGCAGAGCTTTTTATGCAGTCTCCTATGAAAGACAGTAAGCCAACAGCAAAAGTGAATTCCTGATGTTTCATTATGTTGTCATTAATATTGAATTGTTGCACATTTGCATTGACTTCTGTGTTTACGTTCCCTGTGTATTTTGATGCAATTTTTTGGGTTTGTGCATTACGATATAAATATGTGACCCTGGACCACAAAACCAGTCTTAAGTTGCTGGGGTATATTTGTAGCAATAGCCAAAAAAACATTGTATAGGTCAAAATTATCGTATCATAATTTTTCTTTTATGCCAAAAATCATTAGGATATTAAATAAAGATCATGTTCCATGAAGATATTTTGTAAATTTCCTACCGTAAATATATCAAAACTTAATTTTTGATTAGTAATATGCATTTTTAAGAACTTCATTTGGACAACTTTAAAGGCAATTTTCTCAGTATTTAGATTTTTTTTGCACCCTCAGATTCCAGATATTCAAATAATTGTATCTCGACCAAATATTGTCCTATCCTAACAAAACCATACATCAATGGAAAGCTTATTTATTTATTTATCTTCAAAATTGACTGGTTTTGTAGTCCAAGGTCACATAAATGCTGTCCACACAAACTAATAATTACAAAGGCCTTCTAGTAGGCCTATTCATTTTTATTGGAACCATTAAGTGAATAATCATGATATTATTTTAATCAATTGACAGTCCTACATATTGTATTGTTCTTCTTTTAGTTGCACAAATCCATTAATTTGATCTAATGCATTCATAGTTTGTGAGAAAAATCCTCTTGTTATGGTTCTCTCCCCATTTTATGTATCTGGTTAAAAGTTATTGACCATGTATGAATACCATTGAACAGTGCCCCAATTCGGGAGCTGGTCAAATTTCCACAAATGTCTCCGGATTAGGTTTGATTTTCTTGAAAGCTTTCACCAATAAAACAGAAAATCTCTTGCAATGAGAGTTTGAGATTTATGCTCAGCAGGTGAGATCATGCTGTTCGCTTGCATGGGAAGCCAGCTGCGTTTTCAACACTGTGCTATTCAATAAAGTGTCACTAAATGCTGTAGTTATTGACTCGCTATTTATAGACCGGCTGTACTCAAGAGTGATAGTCAATGAGCACTAATCTCTGTTTTATAGCCTCATTCTAAAATGAATGCACAATTGATCAGTGCACCACAGGCTCTGGCAGAATTCTTACGGACATACGGTGTGGCTTTCAAAAACCCTGAAGAATACAAGTTCCTGCCGAATAAAAGTAAATGTGTAACCTTTGAACTTAATGATTAGATCTGTATTCACACATAAAGATGTGTTCATCTAATATTTGCATTATGTTGCATGTCTTTCATCTATTCATGCACCCTTTGAGCATTTATTAACGAGCATGCATCACTATTGCACAAAATTGATGATGATAATAATAAAAAAAAAAACATATAAGATTGTAGTGACGAGTTTTGTACAGGCAACCATTAAAAATTTTTAGAACAGTTTTCTTAGAACATGAAAAATCTAAAAATTACGGTGGCCGAGAGAGCTCAACGCGCTGCAACTTAAGAAAACACATGCAAATTGAAAAAACACCAGTCTTTATTCATCAGCAATAATTGCAATACTGATCAAGTACAAGTTTCAACATTGAAAAATATATTGGCTATGAAACAATTTTCACTCAGAAACTTTTATCCTAAATTTTATCCTAAAAAAAGTAATTACAAAGAACACATTGAATTAAAGGTGGCATTTTGAACTACAATAACTGAAATATTAATTTTGTTTAAAACATTCATCAATAATCTTTATTTTATTAACTTTAGTGTGTGTGGGGGGGGGGGGGAGCGAACCAATTACATCATCAATCATCTGCTGCATTGTTAAAATAAAAATATGTGTAATTAGTCCCTTTGACTAGTAACATTTTACTTGACCTTTTTTATGTTGCACTAATTATGTGGATGCAGCATCACATGAAAGCAAATATTTTCAGTAACCATTTCGATAGTAGAAATATGTTTTTCATGGTCAGTCATGATTAATTTATTAATCAAACTAACTGCCCACAGGGCTGCCGCTGGTCAAATGGCTGAGGTGCCCCACACAAAACTTTGTCTTGCATTCCTGGTGCTAGTTCCATGTAAAATTAAACATTTTATTACTCAGTAGTATTATTCATTTCTTTGTGTAACATTTTTTTTATAAAAAAAATCTGAAAGCACCTTTAGTTAAAATGAATTTTTAAGTTGTAACTCACATTGGTTGCCTAATTGAGTTCCCAGCATGCATTGCTGCATGAATGCTGCATGCTGTTTTTACTTATGCTGATGTTGTAGCGTCTCTGTTATTTGTCATGTGGTGATTAATCAGAGCTCATTTTATTATTGTTGATGTCAGTGTGTGTCTAGTTGAATGTATTGTTTCCTTGAGTTGTTCAAATCATATGGATGGGGTTTTGTCGACTGTGATTAATCTTTCAAAGCAACAATGAAAAAATGAGGAATCCAAAGTCAGTGTAGGATTCTAATAATGTACAGAACCACTTTGATTTTACTTATGTCTTTAATAAGTACAAGATGAAGTGTGTTGGATTTTTTTTTATGTATTAATGTGTGTTGATGTTAAATCAAGCCCGCACTGATCCGTTATGTTTACACAATCTTAACATCAGAGAGAGACGTCTCAACGCTGAGAAAGCACACCTTGCAGTATTTGACTAAACTACCTAACATACAGAATACAAATATACCGTCCAGCATCTCCGATAAAATGAAATGAATAATGAAACATGTGTGAAATATCACTCAGGCCACCGGTGAGGATTACCCTGAGAGTATGTGTGATATTTGGCTCGATTCATCACGGCTATAATGTGAGTCATTATCCATGCAGTTCCACTTCATCTTCTGGCACCAGCTCTCGGTTAGTCAGTCTTATCGGTAAGGACGCTATTCCAGCATCGTCATCATCGCCCATCATTGCTGTCATTTATTTCCATGTGAATGGAGCACTATAGTTTATTCCACTAATATTTGAGAGGAGCATTTATCATGCCGTGGCTTGATGAGGCGTCTCCATGACGAGCCTGTGTGATTAATCATTTATTTCCCGTCGTGTGCAGAGGTAGATAAGAGTGTAGGGTGTGCGGCAGTGACATTTGTGCCTTTGAGAGCACACTGAGTTATTAAAGCTGGTAAGAGTCGGAATTAGAAGAGCAAAAGCCTGTGTTTTTCAAAGCTAGGCTCTCCACTTGCAGTCTACAGAGGAGCCCTTCAGAGAGAAAGCATTTTACCATCTTACTCTGTTAATTACAACATTTAATGGTCTAATGAATCCGTTTACTGTGAGGTTACAAAGTTTTTACAGACAGCCCCAGGTCAGTGGTCTAAAGATGAAGTGTGTAATTGTTGTTCCACAGGTGGAACCAAATCAAATTCAATCTCTTTGTTTGAGCACCGACATAACGGCACTGGCTCAACCATGGTGTGACTGGTGCAAAATTGCTTGTTTTGCCTGACCAATGGCAGACGTTGGTTTGAAACTCTGTATTTATTTATTTATTTATTCTTCTGTTTGGTGATACTAGTGGCACAGAAATTAAGCACTTCACCTTTAAACAGATCAGGAAGTGGCTGTATCAGTTGCCATGTGCTCCTGTGGAGTTCAATTGCACTCAAACGGTTTTTGTTTATTTCATGACTAATTATGACTGAACCCCAGGTAGTCTGATGCTTTTCGCTGATATCAACAATTCTAATATAATTGCTTGACTGCCATGCAATTTCAGGTTCTTATTATTCAGCCAGAAAAAAAGCCATGTTTGGATGGGACCAGGCTTCTAAAATGATTAAAGTTTATAAGGCCAGTGGCATTAAATATTTGAAAGATTTAGAAACTTAGTAGCAAACTAGATAATAAATCGTGCAAAATATTTGGCATGCTTAATATCTGGAGCTGTCGGCGATTCACAATCACGCAGTGTGCTATGATTTCTGACTAAAAACTACATCGGCGATGACCTACAGCCAATGAGAGACCAAGATACAGGGCAGAGGGAAGCTCAGGGAGGAGTTATAGACCAGAATATCAGTATTTTAATAGATATATGAACAATTATATCATACAGAAACAAGCACAAACATTTGCTTGACCAGCCACAACATCAGCATAACAATTATTGCAAAATGATTTACTTCCAGTTCTCTTTGCAGAACACCCAATCCCTGTTCCCTGCATCTCCCTCCTGCATAATCTCTTTTTTCCTTTACTCCTTGTTGCTGGAAATAAGCTCACAGACAATTTGTGGGCTGTATATATATTTTTTTAATAATTACAGTCTTGCTCGTGAGAACTCCGATCTGACGCACGCGGGTTCTCGCGTTATTTCCTTATCTGTCGGCGATTCTTCCTATTGTGAGAAGTCATGCAGTGTGAAACCCCCTGTCGCCGATCCATCGTGCAATGTGAACACAGCAGCAACTGAATGCTACCCCAGGTCGTCACGCAGTGTGAAAACACGGCGATCCGACGAGTTTGAAAATCGTGCCGTGTGAACTCGGCATTAGGCTGGCCACAATAAAAGGCCACTCTAAAATGTGCATGTTTTATCACACAGCACAATGCCACAGATGTCGCAAGTTTGAGGGAGCGTGCACTTGGCATGCTGACTGCAGGAATGTTGCCCGTGAATTGAATGTTAATTTCTCTACCATAAGCCATCAAAGGCGTTTCAGAGAATTTGGCAGTACATCCAACCGGCCTCACAACCGCAGACCACATGTAACCACACCAGCCCAGGACCTCCACATCCAGCATCTTCACCTCCAAGATCATCTGAGACCAGCCACCCGGACAGCTG
>NW_015505709.1:648348-656281 GCF_001515645.1 Sinocyclocheilus grahami
TGGGGTTATGGTATGGGCAGGCGTATGTTATGGACAACGAACACAGGTTCTGGGTCTGAACGCATTTGTCCTCCATGGAACACAGAGATACCATGATGAGATCCTTAGGCCCATTGTTGTGCCATTCATCCACGACCATCACCTCATGTTGCAGCATGATAATGCACGGCCCCATGTTGCAAGGATCTGTACACAATTCCTGGAAGCTGAAAACATCCCAGTTCTTGCATGGCCAGCATACTCACCGGACATGTCACCCATTGAGCATGTTTGGGATGCTCTGGATCGGCGTATACGACAGCGTGTTCCAGTTCCTGCCAATATCCAGCAACTTCGCACAGCCATTGATGCCACTGGCCTTATAAACTTTAATCATTTTAGAAGCCTGGTCCCATCCAAACATGGCTTTTTTTCTGGCTGAATAATAAGAACCTGAAATTGCATGGCAGTCAAGCAATTATATTAGAATTGTTGATATCAGCGAAAAGCATCAGACTACCTGGGTTTCAGTCATAATTAGTCATGAAATAAACAAAAACCGTTTGAGTGCAATTGAACTCCACAGGAGCACATGGCAACTGATACAGCCACTTCCTGATCTGTTTAAAGGTGAAGTGCTTAATTTCTGTGCCACTAGTATCACCAAACAGAAGAATAAATAAATAAATACAGAGTTTCAAACCAACGTCTGCCATTGGTCAGGCAAAACAAGCAATTTTGCACCAGTCACACCATGGTTGAGCCAGTGCCGTTATGTCGGTGCTCAAACAAAGAGATTGAATTTGATTTGGTTCCACCTGTGGAACAACAATTACACACTTCATCTTTAGACCACTGACCTGGGGCTGTCTGTAAAAACTTTGTAACCTCACAGTAAACGGACTCATTAGACCATTAAATGTTGTAATTAACAGAGTAAGATGGTAAAATGCTTGCATGGCCAGCATACTCACCGGACATGTCACTCATTGAGCATGTTTGGGATGCTCTGGATCGGCGTATATGATAGCGTGTGTTCCAGTTCCTGCCAATATCCAGCAACTTTGCACAGCCATTGAAGAGGAGTGGACCAACATTCCACAGGCCACAATCAACAACCTGATCAACTCTATGCGAAGGAGAGGCAAATGCACTGCGTGAGGCAAATGGTGGTCACACCAGATACTGACTGGTTTTCGGACCCCCCGGACCCCCCAATACAGTAAAACTGCACATTTTAGAGTGGCCTTTTATTGTGGCCAGCCTAAGGCACACCTGTGCAATAATCATGCTGTCTAATCAGCATCTTGATATGCCACACCTGTGAGGTGGATGGATTATCTCGGCAAAGGAGAAGTGCTCACTAACACAGATTTAGACAGATTTGTGAACAATATTTGAGAGAAATAGGCCTAATTTCTAATTTGTGTACATAGAAAAAGTCTTAGATCTTTGAGTTCAGCTCATGAAAAATGGGGGCAAAAACAAAAGTGTTGCATTTATAATTTTGTTCAGTGTATTTAGAATGCAATGTCATTAAAGTCTCTGTTGTTGTAATGGTCAAGTGTCCCAATACTTTTTCCATATAGTGTATAATGGACAGGTAACAACATCTTGGACTTGAGACCAAATCTGAAAAACCAACCAGACCGTACAAAAGCAACATGTTACCCTTCAGAATCTAACAATCAATTCAAGCAATGTTTTAGAAATGCTAATGTAAAACGGATAAAGAGAGAACCATCTGTCTTCATTAGTGTACAGTACCAACCTGAGAGAATATGAGGGAATCTTGCAATGTGGGTGCAGTCACAGCAATCCCCATATTCCCTCCCCACAGGAATCACAACAACCTAGACTGACTTGCACACAGACAAACGCAGGCATCAAAGACACAACTGCTTCACTTGACTGCATTTCTGCAGTCACCTTGAGTTTGAGGAGAACTTTCTCTCAGTTAAAACTTCAATAAGGCCCCGATAGGCCATGTTCGCTCTAGAAGCATCAAAGCTGAAATTGTTGGTTTTATACAGAACACTGTTCTTCAAAGTGCATGCCTTTACTCAGAAATACCCAAGAAACGAATGAGTGATCATAGCCAGAAGTCTGTTTGTGTTACAGGAATGCAAACTCACACCTACTCTAATGTTCATCTTCTCAGATAACAGAAGTTATACTTTATCCTTCAGTCTGCTCTTGGGGAAGTGCACACTGACAGTGAATCATTTCATCGCATGTACACCCGGGGCCCTGTTCACCTCAGAGCAATATGAACATTGAATCCAAATGAGGAGTAGGGGCTTGAAAGAGTCTTAAAGGAATAGGTGTAGAGTATTAGAGCATGATCTGACTGGCAAATGGTACATATTTTAATAAAAACTATTTCAGAAGTCCTCTTGGTAGGTATTGCCCACTCACTGATGTGAGACCACTGTTATGGTTTGTATTTCAAGGGTTGGAGAGGCTACTAACTGGGCACTTCCATCTGATAACTAAGCTTCTGCACAGCTATAAATCTGTTATAAAGAAGATTACTCTTTTATGTTACATAGAGTATGCTCTTACATAATACTGTAACCTGACTTATTTATTTACTTATTTAATTAAATTTGATGTGTAGGAATGAATGTGACTGGGGAATAACCCAGGCTGGATGAATCCAGCACACAACAGGCACAACAGCTCTTCTGATTTTAATATCTGGTTCTAGTAATACTAAGATCATAGGTTAGATTTGCAATGTGAGTTGTTTTGGACAACAGTGTCTGCCAAGTGAATGCACTACAGCCCATCAAGGTGTGATGCAGTGGAAATCCATTTTACCTAATTTCAGCTAAAATACAAATATAACATGTTTTTTTGTTTGGGGAGAAGAGTGTGCTACTTTTTATATAAAGGTTTCAGAGTCAAAGATATCAAATTGTGTGGATGTGCATGCTGGTGATGTGACTCACAGCTGAGACCATCTGTATACAATACAGTTCCATCAGGTAAGTAGCCTATATTGAAATTTCTAAATAAAATCATAGCAGAAACTAGCAGATTTCCAGTGTTCTTCAGTAATCTCCATTATGTATCCAGCAATAATAGAATATGTATCCCATAGTCAAAAATGCCTACAGTAGCCTATATGTATATATGTAAGCCTATAACAATTCATAATAAATTAATAATAACACTAACAACAGGGGTCTTTCTGTCCAACTTCCAAGGGAATACTTTCACTTTTTTTCAAAACCTCAAAGTTAAAAAGGAGTATTTTTTCATTTATTCATTTTTCCCCTCTAAAAACTACATTAATTTCTGTGTCCACAAATCCCTCATTAACAAACGAACACACACCCGTTAAATATCTAACATAATTTACAGATCACTATTATCCAATGAAAGTTACATCACAACGTTAGAACTGTTCAATCACAGTAAATCTTACAAATGTTGATATTCAAATGAAAAGTCACAATTAGTAAGAGCGTAACCATTCAATAAATGTTGAGATGAGACCCTTGTGGTCAAGAGGACAATTATAGATGTATTTCCTAGAACTGATTTGCACTCCTACACTTCTCTCCTAACTGTTTTTTTCCTGCGCCCCCGTAAAATAAACGATTAACTTCAGTGAAAAAAATATTTTATTCATTGAATTGATTCTGTGTAACATAATGCCTGAAACATTTTCGTTAAACATGACCCTCGTTTATGATCTAGACAGTAAAAGAGAATAATTGAAAAACTGCAAATGCAGACTCACCGTTTGCCTATTATCAGCTTTATAGCTTCAGTTTCTTGTTGACTAAACCTACACTGGCTTTTTGACAGGGGTCTGCTCCTACATTTGTATAAAGGTTTATAAGGGACTAAAGCAGGATAGCAGACAACAGAGCTCAGGTACAATATATGTGTCCCCTGTGATGTTATTAAAGGATGTTCAGATTGATGCCAATACTCCATTAAATCAAGCCCTGCCTGATCATTATTCCTGTCAAGCACCAGTGCGCCACTTCTGGAGAGGTTAATGACTGTTTGCCCCATTGTCTTTAGGGGAGATTTATCCTGATTAAAGGCCTGGGGAGGTCAAAAGGTCATAATGAGAAAGGATTCTGAGTTGCCGTAGTCTTAAACAGGGGCGAAAGCTAGTGTTTAAGACTACAGCAGCTCAGAATCCTTTCTCATTATGATCTTTTGACCTCCCCAGGCCTTAAAGAAGAAGAATTCCAAGCAAAGTATTTTAATGGTAGCTCACTAAAACATGATACAGGCAGGGATACACACATTAAATCAGACGGTGATCGGGCAAACTGAAACTGTTAACACAACAAAGCTTGTGACTATTGACAACAGTGAAGAAGCAGAAAAATTCAAACAAAGGAAGCAGGAACTAATGGAAAATACACACTAAGAGTCCACAACTAAAACAATCCCCTTGTCCAAATGTCCTCACTTGTGGTCTTGGCCACTTGAGAGCGCGTGCGGACGACAGGAAATAAGTGCGCAAGATTGTCCCAGCTCTTGAAAAAAACACCAAAGTACAGTGCCCTTAACGCACACTAAATCCACACTATCTCAAATACCTCTCTGGAGCGCTATTCGAGGCTTAGTGTATCCCATCATGCATCATGTAGTGGAAATATATCGTGAGACTTTTTGCCGAGATCTCTTGAGAGGTCACGGAAACCTTTCCCATGTATGTTAAATATTAATAATAATTAGATATTACATATAATTTGCTAGTAAAACAAAGAGTTGCACGTTTTATTGGTGCAAATGAGTAGTGTGATGAGTGTTTTGTACAACATTTGCAACTGCTTTTATTCACTTAATTAGAAGAACCACAAAATTAAATTGTGTCATCTGTTATAGAGACACTGAACAGACATTTAGAAGTTGATTTTAAAATGCAAAGTATTGAAAATAAAAATAAAGCTCTGTAAACACTTGCATTTTTACAACACTAATGCCTTGTCCAAATACCTGCACTTGCGGTCTTTGCACTTGACCTCTTGACTACTTCTATGACATATTTCCTATATTTGGTCCAAGTGTTCAAGTGAGCATGAAGACCACAAGTGTGTGTAGAACTTTTCATTACCTGAAAGGACACACTTAGTTAGGGTGCTTTCACACCTGGCCTGTTGGTTAGTTTGGGCATATGTGAACACGACAATCACGCCCGGATCCGTGTCAAAACAATCGGTCCGAGATCGCCTGAACGAGGTGGTCTCGGCTCGATTGAAAACGAACTCTGGAGCGGTTCGGTTGTAGCGAGAAAGCAATCCGATCTAACGGACCAACGAACCAGGCTATATAACAATTTATGATGGGTAATTACGTAAGTTCCGTGAAAAGCATTAGCTTTGTTGTTTTGCTAATACTTCAAAATTAACCAGTGAATGTCTGTGGGTGAGCACGTCTTCGCCATTCAAAATAAAAAAGCGCACTTTTTAATTTTATAATGCCATCTTATTGCTCTTCTTCCTAGTAGGTGCATTTTAAAAATGTTTTTCTGATGAATCCTGAACTGCTGCTCAAAATGATAAATTAATATAAGGACAGCTACAAAAAAAGCCCACGAAGCTGTTATCGTTCCATCCTGACGGATGACAGCTGTGACAGCTAAGTGGAATCCCAGAAAATAAACCGTGGAACTTTGACCAATGAGAACTCACCGTTTGCCTATTATCAGCTTTATAGCTTCAGTTTCTTGTTGACTAAACCTACACTGGCTTTTTGACAGGGGTCTGCTCCTACATTTGTATAAAGGTTTATAAGGGACTAAAGCAGGATAGCAGACAACAGAGCTCAGGTACAATATATGTGTCCCCTGTGATGTTATTAAAGGATGTTCAGATTGATGCCAATACTCCATTAAATCAAGCCCTGCCTGATCATTATTCCTGTCAAGCACCAGTGCGCCACTTCTGGAGAGGTTAATGACTGTTTGCCCCATTGTCTTTAGGGGAGATTTATCCTGATTAAAGGCCTGGGGAGGTCAAAAGGTCATAATGAGAAAGGATTCTGAGTTGCCGTAGTCTTAAACAGGGGCGAAAGCTAGTGTTTAAGACTACAGCAGCTCAGAATCCTTTCTCATTATGATCTTTTGACCTCCCCAGGCCTTAAAGAAGAAGAATTCCAAGCAAAGTATTTTAATGGTAGCTCACTAAAACATGATACAGGCAGGGATACACACATTAAATCAGACGGTGATCGGGCAAACTGAAACTGTTAACACAACAAAGCTTGTGACTATTGACAACAGTGAAGAAGCAGAAAAATTCAAACAAAGGAAGCAGGAACTAATGGAAAATACACACTAAGAGTCCACAACTAAAACAATCCCCTTGTCCAAATGTCCTCACTTGTGGTCTTGGCCACTTGAGAGCGCGTGCGGACGACAGGAAATAAGTGCGCAAGATTGTCCCAGCTCTTGAAAAAAACACCAAAGTACAGTGCCCTTAACGCACACTAAATCCACACTATCTCAAATACCTCTCTGGAGCGCTATTCGAGGCTTAGTGTATCCCATCATGCATCATGTAGTGGAAATATATCGTGAGACTTTTTGCCGAGATCTCTTGAGAGGTCACGGAAACCTTTCCCATGTATGTTAAATATTAATAATAATTAGATATTACATATAATTTGCTAGTAAAACAAAGAGTTGCACGTTTTATTGGTGCAAATGAGTAGTGTGATGAGTGTTTTGTACAACATTTGCAACTGCTTTTATTCACTTAATTAGAAGAACCACAAAATTAAATTGTGTCATCTGTTATAGAGACACTGAACAGACATTTAGAAGTTGATTTTAAAATGCAAAGTATTGAAAATAAAAATAAAGCTCTGTAAACACTTGCATTTTTACAACACTAATGCCTTGTCCAAATACCTGCACTTGCGGTCTTTGCACTTGACCTCTTGACTACTTCTATGACATATTTCCTATATTTGGTCCAAGTGTTCAAGTGAGCATGAAGACCACAAGTGTGTGTAGAACTTTTCATTACCTGAAAGGACACACTTAGTTAGGGTGCTTTCACACCTGGCCTGTTGGTTAGTTTGGGCATATGTGAACACGACAATCACGCCCGGATCCGTGTCAAAACAATCGGTCCGAGATCGCCTGAACGAGGTGGTCTCGGCTCGATTGAAAACGAACTCTGGAGCGGTTCGGTTGTAGCGAGAAAGCAATCCGATCTAACGGACCAACGAACCAGGCTATATAACAATTTATGATGGGTAATTACGTAAGTTCCGTGAAAAGCATTAGCTTTGTTGTTTTGCTAATACTTCAAAATTAACCAGTGAATGTCTGTGGGTGAGCACGTCTTCGCCATTCAAAATAAAAAAGCGCACTTTTTAATTTTATAATGCCATCTTATTGCTCTTCTTCCTAGTAGGTGCATTTTAAAAATGTTTTTCTGATGAATCCTGAACTGCTGCTCAAAATGATAAATTAATATAAGGACAGCTACAAAAAAAGCCCACGAAGCTGTTATCGTTCCATCCTGACGGATGACAGCTGTGACAGCTAAGTGGAATCCCAGAAAATAAACCGTGGAACTTTGACCAATGAGAGAAGAGTTTACTCGCGCATGACATGTATTAACAAATTTGGTCCGTTTAGAAACTTTACCGTTTGAAAGCGAACCGCACCAAGAATAAAAAGCAACATTGTAATAATTTTAATCCCTGTTTCGGAACAAAGCAATCAATGTACAGGTGTGAAAGCACCCTTATAGTGTTGTAAAAATCCAAGTGTTTACAGAGCTTTATTTTTATTTTCAATACTTTGCATTCTAAAATCAACTTCTAAATGTCTGTTCAGTGTCTCTATGACAGATGACAATTTAATTTTGTGGTGCTTCTAATTAAGTGATAAAAAGTAGTTGCAAATGTTGTACAAAATAAATATCACCTCTACTCATTTCTCATTTGCACCAATAAAACGTGCAAC
>NW_015505709.1:659454-668684 GCF_001515645.1 Sinocyclocheilus grahami
CGGTTTGCTGATGTCAACGTTGTGGATCGAGTGGCCCATGGTAGCGGTGGGGTTATGGTATGGGCAGGCATATGTTATGGACAACGAACACAGGTACATTTTATTGATGGCATTTTGAATGTATGTGTATGTGAAACTGCACATTTTAGAGTGGCCTTTTATTGTGGCCAGCCTAAGGCACACCTGTGCAATAATCATGCTGTCTAATCAGCATCTTGATATGCCACACCTGTGAGGTGGATGGATTATCTCGGCAAAGGAGAAGTGCTCACTAACACAGATTTAGACAGATTTGTGAACAATATTTGAGAGAAATAGGCCTAATTTCTAATTTGTGTACATAGAAAAAGTCTTAGATCTTTGAGTTCAGCTCATGAAAAATGGGGGCAAAAACAAAAGTGTTGCATTTATAATTTTGTTCAGTGTATTTAGAATGCAATGTCATTAAAGTCTCTGTTGTTGTAATGGTCAAGTGTCCCAATACTTTTTCCATATAGTGTATAATGGACAGGTAACAACATCTTGGACTTGAGACCAAATCTGAAAAACCAACCAGACCGTACAAAAGCAACATGTTACCCTTCAGAATCTAACAATCAATTCAAGCAATGTTTTAGAAATGCTAATGTAAAACGGATAAAGAGAGAACCATCTGTCTTCATTAGTGTACAGTACCAACCTGAGAGAATATGAGGGAATCTTGCAATGTGGGTGCAGTCACAGCAATCCCCATATTCCCTCCCCACAGGAATCACAACAACCTAGACTGACTTGCACACAGACAAACGCAGGCATCAAAGACACAACTGCTTCACTTGACTGCATTTCTGCAGTCACCTTGAGTTTGAGGAGAACTTTCTCTCAGTTAAAACTTCAATAAGGCCCCGATAGGCCATGTTCGCTCTAGAAGCATCAAAGCTGAAATTGTTGGTTTTATACAGAACACTGTTCTTCAAAGTGCATGCCTTTACTCAGAAATACCCAAGAAACGAATGAGTGATCATAGCCAGAAGTCTGTTTGTGTTACAGGAATGCAAACTCACACCTACTCTAATGTTCATCTTCTCAGATAACAGAAGTTATACTTTATCCTTCAGTCTGCTCTTGGGGAAGTGCACACTGACAGTGAATCATTTCATCGCATGTACACCCGGGGCCCTGTTCACCTCAGAGCAATATGAACATTGAATCCAAATGAGGAGTAGGGGCTTGAAAGAGTCTTAAAGGAATAGGTGTAGAGTATTAGAGCATGATCTGACTGGCAAATGGTACATATTTTAATAAAAACTATTTCAGAAGTCCTCTTGGT
Source organism: Sinocyclocheilus grahami (assembly GCF_001515645.1). Lineage (NCBI taxonomy): Eukaryota > Metazoa > Chordata > Actinopteri > Cypriniformes > Cyprinidae > Sinocyclocheilus > Sinocyclocheilus grahami. Next base: position 660,764 of record NW_015505709.1, read on the forward strand.
AGGTATTGCCCACTCACTGATGTGAGACCACTGTTATGGTTTGTATTTCAAGGGTTGGAGAGGCTACTAACTGGGCACTTCCATCTGATAACTAAGCTTCTGCACAGCTATAAATCTGTTATAAAGAAGATTACTCTTTTATGTTACATAGAGTATGCTCTTACATAATACTGTAACCTGACTTATTTATTTACTTATTTAATTAAATTTGATGTGTAGGAATGAATGTGACTGGGGAATAACCCAGGCTGGATGAATCCAGCACACAACAGGCACAACAGCTCTTCTGATTTTAATATCTGGTTCTAGTAATACTAAGATCATAGGTTAGATTTGCAATGTGAGTTGTTTTGGACAACAGTGTCTGCCAAGTGAATGCACTACAGCCCATCAAGGTGTGATGCAGTGGAAATCCATTTTACCTAATTTCAGCTAAAATACAAATATAACATGTTTTTTTGTTTGGGGAGAAGAGTGTGCTACTTTTTATATAAAGGTTTCAGAGTCAAAGATATCAAATTGTGTGGATGTGCATGCTGGTGATGTGACTCACAGCTGAGACCATCTGTATACAATACAGTTCCATCAGGTAAGTAGCCTATATTGAAATTTCTAAATAAAATCATAGCAGAAACTAGCAGATTTCCAGTGTTCTTCAGTAATCTCCATTATGTATCCAGCAATAATAGAATATGTATCCCATAGTCAAAAATGCCTACAGTAGCCTATATGTATATATGTAAGCCTATAACAATTCATAATAAATTAATAATAACACTAACAACAGGGGTCTTTCTGTCCAACTTCCAAGGGAATACTTTCACTTTTTTTCAAAACCTCAAAGTTAAAAAGGAGTATTTTTTCATTTATTCATTTTTCCCCTCTAAAAACTACATTAATTTCTGTGTCCACAAATCCCTCATTAACAAACGAACACACACCCGTTAAATATCTAACATAATTTACAGATCACTATTATCCAATGAAAGTTACATCACAACGTTAGAACTGTTCAATCACAGTAAATCTTACAAATGTTGATATTCAAATGAAAAGTCACAATTAGTAAGAGCGTAACCATTCAATAAATGTTGAGATGAGACCCTTGTGGTCAAGAGGACAATTATAGATGTATTTCCTAGAACTGATTTGCACTCCTACACTTCTCTCCTAACTGTTTTTTTCCTGCGCCCCCGTAAAATAAACGATTAACTTCAGTGAAAAAAATATTTTATTCATTGAATTGATTCTGTGTAACATAATGCCTGAAACATTTTCGTTAAACATGACCCTCGTTTATGATCTAGACAGTAAAAGAGAATAATTGAAAAACTGCAAATGCAGACTCACCGTTTGCCTATTATCAGCTTTATAGCTTCAGTTTCTTGTTGACTAAACCTACACTGGCTTTTTGACAGGGGTCTGCTCCTACATTTGTATAAAGGTTTATAAGGGACTAAAGCAGGATAGCAGACAACAGAGCTCAGGTACAATATATGTGTCCCCTGTGATGTTATTAAAGGATGTTCAGATTGATGCCAATACTCCATTAAATCAAGCCCTGCCTGATCATTATTCCTGTCAAGCACCAGTGCGCCACTTCTGGAGAGGTTAATGACTGTTTGCCCCATTGTCTTTAGGGGAGATTTATCCTGATTAAAGGCCTGGGGAGGTCAAAAGGTCATAATGAGAAAGGATTCTGAGTTGCCGTAGTCTTAAACAGGGGCGAAAGCTAGTGTTTAAGACTACAGCAGCTCAGAATCCTTTCTCATTATGATCTTTTGACCTCCCCAGGCCTTAAAGAAGAAGAATTCCAAGCAAAGTATTTTAATGGTAGCTCACTAAAACATGATACAGGCAGGGATACACACATTAAATCAGACGGTGATCGGGCAAACTGAAACTGTTAACACAACAAAGCTTGTGACTATTGACAACAGTGAAGAAGCAGAAAAATTCAAACAAAGGAAGCAGGAACTAATGGAAAATACACACTAAGAGTCCACAACTAAAACAATCCCCTTGTCCAAATGTCCTCACTTGTGGTCTTGGCCACTTGAGAGCGCGTGCGGACGACAGGAAATAAGTGCGCAAGATTGTCCCAGCTCTTGAAAAAAACACCAAAGTACAGTGCCCTTAACGCACACTAAATCCACACTATCTCAAATACCTCTCTGGAGCGCTATTCGAGGCTTAGTGTATCCCATCATGCATCATGTAGTGGAAATATATCGTGAGACTTTTTGCCGAGATCTCTTGAGAGGTCACGGAAACCTTTCCCATGTATGTTAAATATTAATAATAATTAGATATTACATATAATTTGCTAGTAAAACAAAGAGTTGCACGTTTTATTGGTGCAAATGAGTAGTGTGATGAGTGTTTTGTACAACATTTGCAACTGCTTTTATTCACTTAATTAGAAGAACCACAAAATTAAATTGTGTCATCTGTTATAGAGACACTGAACAGACATTTAGAAGTTGATTTTAAAATGCAAAGTATTGAAAATAAAAATAAAGCTCTGTAAACACTTGCATTTTTACAACACTAATGCCTTGTCCAAATACCTGCACTTGCGGTCTTTGCACTTGACCTCTTGACTACTTCTATGACATATTTCCTATATTTGGTCCAAGTGTTCAAGTGAGCATGAAGACCACAAGTGTGTGTAGAACTTTTCATTACCTGAAAGGACACACTTAGTTAGGGTGCTTTCACACCTGGCCTGTTGGTTAGTTTGGGCATATGTGAACACGACAATCACGCCCGGATCCGTGTCAAAACAATCGGTCCGAGATCGCCTGAACGAGGTGGTCTCGGCTCGATTGAAAACGAACTCTGGAGCGGTTCGGTTGTAGCGAGAAAGCAATCCGATCTAACGGACCAACGAACCAGGCTATATAACAATTTATGATGGGTAATTACGTAAGTTCCGTGAAAAGCATTAGCTTTGTTGTTTTGCTAATACTTCAAAATTAACCAGTGAATGTCTGTGGGTGAGCACGTCTTCGCCATTCAAAATAAAAAAGCGCACTTTTTAATTTTATAATGCCATCTTATTGCTCTTCTTCCTAGTAGGTGCATTTTAAAAATGTTTTTCTGATGAATCCTGAACTGCTGCTCAAAATGATAAATTAATATAAGGACAGCTACAAAAAAAGCCCACGAAGCTGTTATCGTTCCATCCTGACGGATGACAGCTGTGACAGCTAAGTGGAATCCCAGAAAATAAACCGTGGAACTTTGACCAATGAGAGAAGAGTTTACTCGCGCATGACATGTATTAACAAATTTGGTCCGTTTAGAAACTTTACCGTTTGAAAGCGAACCGCACCAAGAATAAAAAGCAACATTGTAATAATTTTAATCCCTGTTTCGGAACAAAGCAATCAATGTACAGGTGTGAAAGCACCCTTATAGTGTTGTAAAAATCCAAGTGTTTACAGAGCTTTATTTTTATTTTCAATACTTTGCATTCTAAAATCAACTTCTAAATGTCTGTTCAGTGTCTCTATGACAGATGACAATTTAATTTTGTGGTGCTTCTAATTAAGTGATAAAAAGTAGTTGCAAATGTTGTACAAAATAAATATCACCTCTACTCATTTCTCATTTGCACCAATAAAACGTGCAACCCTTTGTTTTAGTACCAAATTATATGTAATATCTAATTACCATTAATATTTAACATACATTGGAAAGGTTTCCATGACCTCTCAAGAGATCTCGGCAAAAAGTCTCACGATTTATTTCCAGAACATAATGCATGATGGGATACACTAAGCCTCGAATACCGCTCCGGAGCGGTGTTCGAGATAGTGTGGATTTAGTGTGCGTTAAGGGCACTGCGCTCTGGCGTTTTTAAGACCTGGGAACAGTCTTCCTCCCTTACTTCCTGTCGCGCGCACGCGCTCTCAAGTGGCAAGTGTGGGTATTTCGACAAGGCATATTGTGTCCCATCAGGTAATGAAAAGTTCTACACGCACTTGTGGTCTTCATGCTCACTTGAACACGGACCAAATACAGGAAATACATGAAATAAGTAGTCAAGTGGTCAAATGCAAAGACCGCAAGTGCGGGTATTTGGACAAGGGGAAACTCAACAAAAGTCCATAATCGTGACAACTACCAAGTCAGTTTGAAGATTAGCATCAAATATCAAATTCTTTTTTGGTTTACCTTTGAAATGAGTACAGAAGAGTGTGTGCATGTGTGCAAATGACAAAAAGTTGACCAAAATTGTGAAAAAGTGCAGAAGCACCAAATCTGATTATCTGATGATCTGACTAGTGAGAACAATCATGCTAATGATGAGATGACAACAGCCGTCATCCTACAACTGTTTTTCCCTTGGTTAATCCGAGTCTCACCCAGAGTTCTGAATCCAACTAGCTTTTGACCTGAAAATGGACCTGACAATCACTGACCAAATATCCTTAGCATAACAATAATACATTTTTGAAGTATTTTAATGCAGAACTACCTGTAGCTTGAGGGTCAAGTGTACTGATTTTGGCTGACCAGCAAAATCATCTACAACCTTCAAAGAAATGCACGATATTATGTACGAATCTGTACCCTAGTGTTTACGAGGAGGAAAACACATAGAAATGAATACATCAGTGGGTAACAACACAATGTGTGAGGGAAGATGAGTGGCGAGAGAGCTGCGGTTAATTTCACGCCCCTGTATTTTCCCGTCACGCCTGGCTAATTTCTGTCATGTTCTGCCGACGTGTTGAAATACTCCATATGCGAGCCCCTGGTGGTGTTTCTCAGAGAGTCGGGCATGACTAGCACACCAGCAGGGATGCTTCCATTTAATACAGGCGGCATTTAAACACACAGTGACCAGGAAGAGAGGCCAGCTGACCACAAACTTGCGTAGCTCTTGACTGTCATGAATTTGATAGCACAGCTGAGAGTAAATGCGTTTATATATGTACCAGTCTGCACTTTTCTTGAATTAATTAACACCATACTGGGATTTTTTCCATTAACGGAAATAAGGGATGAGTCTTGTGGCTTCGCTCTAGCACCATCTGCAGAACCAAAATGCATTCTGATTAGAAAATGCATATTTGATTAGTAAAATCAAAGACTTCATTAACTGCACCTTAATCATTTTGGATTATTCCATTACAAATGGCTGATCTCAGATAAACACGTCTGTAACGTAGTTTGTGGATCGGGAAGAAGGAGACGGGAACCGGCGAACACTTCAACAACACTTTAATAAAATAAACAAACACAAAATAGCACGACAGCCCCTCGCGGACGACTGTCGTGCACAAACAAAACCAAAACACAAAATAAACTCCAGGCCTGGTCCTCTCTCGTCTTTCACTGTTGTCAATCCTACTTTTATCCTTCTGGAGCTCCTCCGTGAGGCTCGAGACCGGTGAGTGGCGCAGGTGTCGCGCAATAGCAAGTACTCCACCGGCCCCGCCCCTCTCATCACAACGTCCCTGACAAATACATTTAATTGATTTCTGATCTTCACAGTGAGTAACTAACAAAGCATTTGATGCTGTCCATCTGCCTCAAAAATTTTATTTTCCAGGCTGGTCCAGCTAATGTGCATGACAAGTGATTGGCTATTTTAACTGTAAGGTGAAATTTCCACTCCTACAGCTGCCATTCTGAGCAATGCAGTAACTCTATCAAAAGCTAATCATAGATATTTCAAATTTGTGGATTTCAAGTGTGTGGACTTTTTACATGGGCCCTTACCCACCATTTTTCCCATTTCCAGTTCACAAAATTTACATTTATGTATTTGGTAGACACTTTGAAAAACAATTTACTGCATATTCAAGGTATGCATTTTACCATTGCTCTACCAATCGAGCTAAATTCTAATGCAGATAAAAGGGTACTATGCATTAATACGAACATTTCTGTCGCACGTCCTGCTGTCGGTAGGGGCGCTAATTTAGTAAACACTCCTAAGGGGCACATTTCAGGTAAGTGACAAACAACTTATAGGGTTGGAGGACATGTTGAACTTTCTAGTGTGCATGTGTCAAGCTGTGCTTACACATGCTATTGAAGGATCTAAGGATACTCAAATGCAAACTGTGTGTGTTTTGCTTCAAGAGAGCAACCATTTGTGTTGTGTTTTACTTTCTTACTTTTATATTAATTTCTTTATTTATTCATTCATTTATAATCATTTATCATTTAATTGTTTTATTATTCCATTTAATCATATAATCACTTATAATAATCAATGTAACCATTTATATACTCAAATCATTGATTAATTTATTGATTAGACATTTATTATTATTTTTTATATTATTTTTCCATTTTTGTTTAGTCTTATGACTGTGTGTTTCAAGAGCTGTTTGTCTTCAAGAGTAAGAGATAAGAGGGAATGTTTATGGAAATTCAAGGTTTATGGGATGTTGTTATGAAGCAGTTTGGTATAACACTACTTGCTGGATTTGTGCTGGTCAGATGAAATCTGAGCATTGAAACATACACAACTAAGATTAGACAATTAGATTAGATAAGATTGGACTAATTTTTTATCATCATTACTTTAAAATGTAAATAAAAGGAATATACATATAAATATAAACCGAAAATATATGTTTGGCATTTCCCTGCTGGACTAATCTTTAGTGTAAAAACATAATTAGTGTATGCTGTTGAAAACAGTCACTTGAGCTCCAATTAGAGTCCAAATGTTCGTTAAAAACTTGAGTTCACTGGAGAAGCAAATGGGAGGTATTAGCATTCACTGGCGTGAGAGATTCCTGTTTTCCTCTAAAACATTTTGGCTAGTTTGAATACTGGACAAATTCTATTTCTGGATTTTACTGTGAGCAAGGCAATCAAAATATAGTCAATGAACTTTAAATATTCAATGCATAACTGTATCAAATATGATGCTGCTAAAAATAACATTATTTTGTGTATTTGGAGTAATGCAATGTGTTTATGCGATTTAAAGTTAAAAAAACACATTATTTTCCACATACTGTACATTATTGTTTCTCCTCTATGCCCCGCCTTTCTGAAATGCGTCGAAAATCTGGGTTGAAGTGTTCTGGAACAGTTTTGTAAATACAACTTAACCGCTGATTTATAGTCGTGTCCAATTTTGGAAGACCAAACAAAGTAATTTCGCTTTCACAACGAAAAACAGCGTCACACATGGCGGGCTAGAGTGAGTGGAGGCCGGCGGATTCGATGAAGGAGCGTCCGGCGGGCTTGCGGCAACCACATGTGACGCTTTAGTTTTCGCAACTTTAGAGATCTTCTTAATGCACCAAGAGCTTGTAACACTCCAAAGAGAAAGGAAAAACTAAAATCGCATCATATGACCCCTTTAAATATTCAGTGAACAACAGCTCCATTTTCCAGGGCTGTAACTATGGAAACAGGCTCATGCTCGCTAATGACTACATCTATTGTTGTCATGATTTCTGTAATTGTACTGAACTAATTGTGCTTTGAATGAATATACATGTCGGGTCTCGGGTCTGATCACCTGTCTCTTGTTGTCTCTGTGTTTGTGTGTTGTGCGTGACTTGTTTTGACAGCTCGCCACGTGAGCATGTCAGCATGATCGTTCTCCCCGCCCTCCTTGTTTCACACCTGGTTCTGGTCATCTCATTAGCTTCCCCTTATAGCTCCTCGTGTTTCTCTGTATGTTGTCAGTTTGTTGTGATTATTCCCTTGCTCTGACTGTCCGTGTATTATCGCTCACCAGTTCTGTCTTGTCTCGTCCAGGCTCCAGTGCGCGTAGCAGTCTGTTTATGTGTCCCACACCTCTCTGTGCGTTCAGGAACCGTGGGCTACCTCCGGCATCCACCTACCCTGGGACTCCGCGGTCTCGTTGTTGGGCTTCTCAGCCTCTCGCTCGGATTAGCGGGCTGCCCCTCCGGCTCCGTCTCCTCTGCCGCTG
>NW_015505709.1:668768-669624 GCF_001515645.1 Sinocyclocheilus grahami
CTCACTCTCCTCTCGTGTCGCGCCCGCGAATGGGGAATCGCCGTATGGAGATCGCGGGCTCCCTGCTGTGCTACTTTTGCGGATTTTAGCCAGGAGATGGCGAAGCTGTTCGACCGGTCTGCCCAGGGAGATGAGGCGGCGGCTCAGCTGTCTCGGTTGTCGCAGAGGAGATGCTCAGTCACCGACTATGCCATACACTTTCAGACTCTAGCTGCGGCTTGTGGCTGGAATGAGGGCACGCTACGCGCGCGATTTCTCGAGGGACTGGATGAGGTAATCGCTGACGAATTAGTGGTGGTGGACCTTCCTCGAGAGCTGGACAGTTTGATTTATCTCGCGCTCCGCGTGGAGGGTCGCCTCAACCACCGCCGGCAACGCCGTCAATCCACCACTCCGTGGCGCCACCTGGAGGGTGGGCGCCTTTCCCTGTTCAAGCTCTCCAACAACGCACACCCAGCTGCCCTTTTGACTCTCCTTCCTGGGAGGTTCACACACGGGCCACGCCCTTCTGGATTCAGGGGCTGAGGGGAATTTCCTGGATTCTGCCTCTGCTCACAAGTGGGGGATTCCGACCATTCCCCTGGATAAACCCATTATGGCCTGGTCATTATCGGGCAATCCTCTCACTACCATCACTCACGTCACCCCTTGTGTAAGCCTTTCCCTCTCTGGTAACCACTGTGAGCAGATCGAACTGTTACTTACTGACTCCCCTAGGGCCCCGTTAATTTTAGGACATCATTGGTTACGGAAACACAACCCACAGATCGATTGGGTCAATAACTCTATTTTAACCTGGAGTCAGTCTTGTCATGTGTCATGTTTGGGTGCTGCTTTTCCTGCTGTCTCTGTGTCT
>NW_015505709.1:670335-727748 GCF_001515645.1 Sinocyclocheilus grahami
ATTAAAGTCCCGTTTTGTCTCTGCCCCTGTTCTATTGGTTCCAGATCCTGAGTCCCAGTTCATTGTCGAGGTTGATGCCTCGGACGTCGGGGTTGGCGCAGTTCTGTCACAGCGATCCCTTCTCGACGGGAAGGTGCACCCGTGTGCGTTCTTCTTTTGCCGTCTCAGCCCTGCAGAACGTAACTATGACATCGGCAATAGAGAACTGTTGGCGGTAAGATTGGCCTTGGGGGAGTGGCGTCACTGGTTGGAGGGGTCGGCGCAGACCTTCTTGGTCTGGACGGATCACAAGAATCTTGAATATATCCGTTCGGCCAAGAGGCTGAGCTCGCGTCAGGCCCGCTGGGATCGCCACGTGAGCATATCAGCATGATCGTTGTCTCCGCCCTCCTTGTTTCACACCTGGTTCTGGTCATCTCATTAGCTTCCCCTTATAGCTCCTCGTGTTTCTCTGTATGTTGTCAGTTTGTTGTGATTATTCCCTTGCTCTGACTGTCCGTGTATTATCGCTCACCAGTTCTGTCTTGTCTCGTCCAGGCTCCAGTGCTCGTAGCAGTCTGTTTATGTGTCCCACACCTCTCTGTGCATTCAGGAACCGTGAGCTACCTCCGGCATCCGCCTACCCTGGGACTCCGCGGTCTCATTGTTGGGCTTCTCAGCCTCTCGCTCGGATTAGCGGGCTGCCCCTCCGGCTCCGTTTCCTCTGCCGCTGTTGCGGCTTGTTCCAGCCACTGCTCTCCACCCATCGGTGTGGTTGGGGTTTCCACGACCACACGAACTGTCCGCGAAGGAGCTTACTGCCCGCGGTGATAATCTCTGCACAATAAAGCACCTGTTGAACCCGCACCTGAATCCAGCCTCGTTGTACCTAACAATACATGCTCAAACTGTAGCTTTACAAAGGCTGTGCAATGTAAGAGTTTCTTTGATGCAAAATGGATGCAATTTCTTCACAAGACATTTTATTTCAGTGTAGAATTTCAGTGTAGTGGGCTACCAAGAACACAATGGGCGTAACTTAGGGAATTTAGTAAAATGAGGATTATATGAAGATTCCATGAAATAAGAACTTTTTGTGGTTGTTGTTGTTGTGGTCTTTTGTCTTTTGAAGAAAAATGTCATTTAAATTTAGTCAGTATTTCATAAGGTCATATTCATGACTGATAACCGTTTACAGCGCTTGGTCACGTGACATGAGAGTTCTAGTGATAGTGAGCAGACAGAAGCTCCATAATATATGATGGATTGTTTAAAGATTTATGAACTAGTATGAGGGTTTTGAAATCAGTTCTGTTGCGGACTGGTAGCCAGTGAAGGGAGGCAAAAATAGGAGTAATGTGCTTTTATAACTTATAACTTTCATAACTTATGCTTTTGTGTACCCTTTTGCCAGCAGCATTCTGAATGAGCTGTAATCTAAGTCTGCGTAAAAAGATGTCTGAGTAATTCTAGTAAGAGATAAAAGCCACTTTTGAAGATCATTGAAAGACAAAAAGTGCTTGATCTTAGCTAAGAGCCTAAATTGAAACTTACTCTAACAGCCGCATTAATCTGATTGCTGTTCCCATTATGCTATGTTATTTCTTGAATGCTCTCTGAATGTTCAAAATGTCCTTTTTTTATGGGAACATTAGGTTTAGAAAATGTTACTTTTGAACGTTCTCTGAACCATCTGAAACTAGTAGTAACATTTAATGTACTAGTAGTAACGTTTAATATCCATCTGAAAGTAGCAGTAATGTTTAATGTTTAGTAATGTTAGCCAAAGATCTGAGAACATTCGCTTAGTATGTCTTATAGTAGGGCTGCGAATCAGTAAAAAACTGTCTATCAGTGTTCAATCCCCAACATACTGTTTTTACCACAGCTTCTTCTTCTTCTTCTAAAAAAAAAAAAAGATGCATGGTGATGATTTCATTAAAACGACATACTGTTTATGAATAATTAAAATCACACATAATATTTTTTCTATTTATTTTATTTATTTATGTATTTTGTCTTTGGTGACCAAAACAAACATACTTCAACAAAAGACATTTTAAATGAGTAATATTGCTGGATTCCTCTTTTTAAGAGAGAATACATAAATTGTATTTTCCTTTGTAATGAGGCATTGGGGTCTAGGCGCCAGGGAACTGCTGACCTCTTTATTTGCCAACTGCTGCTTCTTCTCTAACCCAGTGGTTCCCAACCCTGGTCCTGAAGGCACCCCAACACTGCATGTTTTGCATGTCCCCTTAATCAAACACACCTGATTCAGGTCATCAGCTCATTAGGAGAGACTCCAAGAGCTGAAACTGGTGTGTCAGAGAAAGGAGACATGCAAAATGTGCAGTGTTGGGGTGCCTCCAGGACCAGGGTTGGGAACCACTGCTCTAACCTATTCAACTCAATACACTAAAAGCTGAAGCTTTGGACATGAGCTGTAGCTATTGTCTTCTGGCATTCAGGTGTTTCACCGCTCACAATATTTACTATTTTCAAGATCCATTACTTGATCACATTTGCAGAGAGAGTGCTGTCTGCTTCCCTGGAGTATTACATAGCCAGACGTTTGACAAGCACATACACCGTAGCTTGTTCTGGACAAGAACTATCTGACAGACATGTAAACCATGCCATTATATGACATTTGGCAGTGGATAAGAGAATATACAGGTGTACTCAAAGATGTCTCATTCAATTGCTACTAATTATCAAAAAAAAAAAAAAAAAAAACTGCATGAACGTTCAGATTTGATCTTTCACATTTGCAGAGAGAGTGCTGTCTGCTTCCCTGGAGTATTACATAGCCAGACGTTTGACAAGCACATACACCGTAGCTTGTTCTGGACAAGAACTATCTGACAGACATGTAAACCATGCCATTATATGACATTTGGCAGTGGATAAGAGAATATACAGGTGTCTTAAAGATGTTCTCATTAATTTGCAACAAATTATAAAAAAAAAAAAAAAAAAAACTGCATGTACGTTCAGATTTGATCTTAAATTCCATGGATTTCATCCCGGACTCAGGTTTTTAATTGGCCTCAATGGTTTCATGTAACCTTTCCACACAAGGTTCTTCAATTTAATGTGTTGGAAGCAGAAAAAATGGGCAAGTGAATGGTCTAATAGTGATGGCTAGAAGACTGGGTCAGAGCATCACAAAAACAACAAGTCTAATGGGGTGTTGCCAGTACGAAAAGGTTAGTACCTGCTAAAAGTGGTGCAAGGAAGGACAGTGTCAGGATCATGGGTGCCCAATGCTCACTGATGCATGTGGGGAGTGAAAGGCCTTTCTGGTCCAATCACAAAAATAAAGGTTCAAAAGCTGGTAGTGGGGCGGTAACTTTTTAAAGGGTATTACTATGTACAATTTGGGTACAAATATGTGCACTTTAGCTACTAAGATTACTAATATGCACCCTTTTGGGGTAAATAAGGTACAAAGTCGTACCTTTTGAAAGAGTGCCGCCCCAGTGACAGCTTTTGTACCATTTTTTTCTGAGGGTATATATACTATGAACTGTAATTTATAAAAAGGGATGCATTTAGGAACATTTTTGTACATTCGGATGGTTATGAATAGATTGTAGGACCACATCTTTGAGTGCTCATTGTAGCAACTCGTAAACCTAATTTTGTTCTGCAACAATCTGCTAAAAACCTGTACACCCTGAAAATTGCCAGACATTTAGATTAGAGATTGCCGTTTTGAGATAGCAATTGCCATTTTTGTGTGCAGTATGCATCAGATGGTCTGTGAGCGCTCCGTGACCATGAGGCGGAGATTAGCTTCTGCGGGTGCTTCAGGCATATTAAATGAGGTTCATGCAAGAGCCCCCAAGGTCAAGATGCTTAGTTCAGCTCAGTTCGAATATAGAGACATAAACCAAATGGACTTTCATTGGCAGCAGCACGTACACTTGTTTATTTGAGTGTGATCTGCCTCCAAGTAATTGAAGGAAAGGCCTGTCGATGTTTGTTGAGAGCATTTTAATTAACCGTCTCACTGCATCCAAATGAGCACTCGTGGAGTGATGAAGCAATTTTGAGTCAATTAGGAAATGAGTAATTTCTCCCTACAAGGGCTAAGCATTCATAACATTGGTAGCAGGTTCTTGGAGGGCTTGTTTTATGGAGTGCTTGCTTTGTGTAGGAGTTTAAGAGATTAGTGAAAAAGGGAAATGCACTCTGAGTAAAACACTACAGCCCCCTGCATTCTTTTTATTCCTCGCTTTCTCTACCACTCTGGCGTTCCTCCATCCAGCTGCCTGTAATTCAATTTGTGATTTTGACAAGATTAGGATTCTCGGGCTTCCTTCCTTAAAAATAAATTGCTGTGTGGTGAGATACCTGCAAAATGCCTCCTGGATGTTTACTATTGACAGAGAGACAGTGGGAGTGAATGGAAACTGTCAGACTTCAGTCAGTGCTGCCATCTGCTGGTGTGTAAACACTGCCTTAAGACTGATGAAAACATTTGCTACTCTATATGCTAATCATTTTTGTAAATGTAATTCTCAGTAGCATAATAAATGACTGGCAAATCAAGATATTTATCAAGTACAGCAAGCGGTTTACAAGGTCAGTAGCACATATGAAACACATCTCTATGCAATAGTGGTCCACTCCCCAACCCCTTACAATACATGATCTATGATGTATGAAATTATATAAAGGTTTTGTGAAAAAAAGCACTAAACAAATAAATTTCAATTTAATTGAATTTAATTGAATTTAATTATTGAGGGATTTGAAGTCACACAATTTTTTTTTCGAGTTGTGGAGGAAAAACTATTGTTAGATAATAAGATGAAAAGGTAAAATTAGACCACTGGGGTAAAATGTACAAAACAGAAATTATTCATCCTTTATTTTAAAGGTTAAAACAATTAATTGCTATAAATCTCATGATTTTTCAAAATGAACACTGACACATTCAGTTTCTTTTTTAAGAAAATACATTTTTTATATTTATATCCATTTAAGACAAGGACATAAATAATACAGATGCATATATTACAAAAAGAAAACTACATTTACATACATTAATGTTTAAGGATAACAATAACAAGGCTTAACAGTGTACACATTGCTACTACCAAAAATAGCTGATACAGACCAGTATCTTGCTAACTGTTAGCTCACTACAAGCTTATGCACTTAGGCTCCAAAAAATGATGACTAAAAGCTTGACACTTGTATCATATACACAGACATAGACAAAAATGACTGGTAAACACTGACCTATCCATCTGTGTGTATCGCTTATACCAGGATCCATCACTGTCTGTATGCTATTGCAGTATATATCAGTAACCTTCAAGGAATTTGTTCTTGATTACAAAGAGAAACTTAATTATTAAAGAAAATAATATTTCAGCCTTCTTGCAGGGAACACAATGAAAACAAATGCAATTCTAAAGAGCACTAACATGCTGTAAGAAAAAACACAGACCTCTTCCTGGCACTCTGTTGTGTTGCTCTGACTTTAAAGGCCAGCTCTGGCTAGCTCAGGTTTATTTACCCTTGTAAGCTTTTACAAGCCACTCATGACCTTGCCTTCCTCTCTTACAGGCCTAGCACTTCTTTTGATAAGGTGGGTGTTCACAGGATTGACTGAACTGACCTTCATCCTTTCACGGTGGAAAACACAGGCAGATCTTTAGTTGATATTTTAGAGCTTGGAGGTCCCTTCGGAGCCTGGAAGAGAGAATATACAGGTACGCTCTCACTAGCCAGGTCAAAATCTCCATGTTAACTTCATGAGTCAGCATTCTCAGCAGTGGCCATGTAAATAGTTTGAACTGATGCCAGCTAATGACAGAGCACAACTGAATGATTTGCATTCCATTAGCTGTTAAATTTTCATTTTCTTGTGTAACCAGATTAATGAAGAGGTTTAAATACAAATCAATAACAATAATAAAAATGGCACATTCATAAATAACTTTTTAATTATTTGAACTCAAAATTTGGGAAGTCACAAATTGATTCAAAGTCATGAACTTTAGCAAATATGCACAATTAAAATGCCTTTATCTTGAAAAAAAATGATGTGATTCATCGCCCATTCCAATCAACAAATGTAAATCTAAGTTTTTGTCATAACCAACTACAACAAGCAACTGAATATGTTATCGCTCACTTGGGTAGCTCAGCTCACAATAAAATCTCATTGATCCAGAATATATACAACTGTATCTTTTGATTCTTATTAAATCACAAAACATTGCAGTAAAAAAAATGTATGGTTGTCTCCACACACACACATTGCATTTAAAAGAAAAACATAGCTGGTTTTCTGGGACTAATCAACGTACAGTGGGTATAGAAAATAATCACCCCCTTTAAAATAATCACAGTTTGTTGCTTTGCAGCCTGAAATGAAGATGGACACAGTTTTTGATTTATCCAGCTGTATTTACTCAGTGCAACTTATAACATTCTTATACCATGCAAGGACATTCAACTTTTTCTCCTTCAACTTGTGTGTTCAGTTTTGCTGTGTGCTTTGGGTCATTGTCATGTTGGAAGGTAAACCTTCTTCCCATTGACAACAGATTTTCCTCAAGAATTTGCCGGTATTTTGCCCCATTCATTTTCACTTCTATCCTGACAAGTGCTCCAGTCCCTGCTGCAGAGAAACGCCTCATAACAGGATATCACCACCTCAGTGCTTTACTCTAGGAATGCTGTTATTTGGATGGTGAGCTGTATTGGATTTCCACCTGACATATCATTTGGTGTTGAGGCCAAATAATTCAATTTTAGTCTCATCTGTCTCAGAATCGTCAAGGTGTGTTTTGGCAAAGCTCAGTCGTGACTGCATGTGGCCTTTCTTGATGAGTGGCTTTTCTCTTTGCAAGCCTCCCATACAAGCCACATTTGTGGAGAATTTGTGATATTGTTGTCACATGCACACAATGACCACTCTTTGTCATAAATTCCTGCAACTGCTTCAGAGGCCTCTTGGTCGCCTCTCTGACCAGTTTCCTCCTGCTATTTCATCCAGTTTGGAGCGACGTCCTGATCCAGGGAGGGTCTGTGTTGTACCAAATACCTTCCACTTCTTAATAATAGACTTCACTGTGCTTCTAGGCATTCATAAAGCCTTTGACATTTTTTTTTGTATCCATCTCCTGACTTGTGCCTGTTCACAACTTTATCTCGGAGATCTTTTGACAGTGCCTTGCCACCCATAGTTGGTTGTTTGCTTCAGTTGCACTACCAAGGACTGAAATGCTCCAAGAAAGCTCTTTTCATGCTGAGCTCATCGAAATGACCACAGCTGATCACGGTTGAAAGTCACGTGGCTTTGTGTGTTATTGAGAAGGTGATTATCTACACCTTATTGAGTTTACAAGTCATTTTTAGGAGTGGGGTGATCCTTTTTTGTTGTTTTTTTGTCTGACATGTTGGTGATATATCTTTCAGTTGGATGTTATAAGTTGCACTGAGTAAATACAGCTGGATAAAACAAAAACTGTCTGTTTTCATTTCAGGCTGCAAAGCAACAAAATGTGATTATTTTAAATCGGCGTGACTTCACTATACACACTGTAAATGATAATTATATAAAGTGTATAAGATAATGTTGGTCATAATTATACATAACTGGCCAAGTTTACAGACATAACATTTAAAGATTTTATGTTTTAGTGCAAAAACATTGATTTGTCTCATCTCACACTCTTATTTTTGATTAGAATGCATCACATCTGCTCAGGCCATGTCATACAGTCTAGCTGCAAAAGTTCAAGTATAGCAATGCACCTAAAGCTCAAAGCGGATATGAATATTCCACATATGCAACTCTGTGGAGCACCTGTACTATTCTCCACTGAAAATTAAATACTTCCTGTTTGTCATTTGTAGTGAAAAGGTGGCTTTAGTAATACCACATGCAACCAATAGCAATAGCACATATCATGGGTTGCACCTGTGACGTAAATTAAAGGAGACTGGCCTTTTTTATCCCTTTTAATATGTCTCACATCAACTTATTGTTTCAGAAGTCAAGCCATTTAATGGAGTCTTTTATTCCATAATCAGATTCCTTGGATATATCTAGTCTCTTTAATCAGCCTGAAGCTGAAACAATAGAGGATGTTAGTTTTGACCCAGTACCATTTCTTCCTTCAAAACAAAAGTCCTTTCTCTTTTCTTATGTGACTTTACCTTATACCAGACCAAGCAGACGTCTACCGGTTCTGATCCAGAATGAGAGCAAAACACCAAAGCTCCGCCCCTGGCCCAGGGAGAGAGTGTTTCAGCTGTATTACTGTGTGTATAGTTCTCCTCCTCATCTGTCCTTTAGATTTATGAAGTGCAAGGGCTGTGGTGTTTGCTCTCGGCAGACTCCCCGACGTGTGTTTAAACTAGATCATACGGGAGAAGCAAACACCACTAGAATACCAATGCACGTGGATGTAAAAACAAAGACAAGGAGTGAATTTGGAATTTGGGCAGAGCTAGAGCAAGGTGTAAAATGTAAAAATGTAAGCGGCCTTGTTTCAAATAACTCAGACTGCAACTCGCTATTAATAACTCTAAAAAATTATTTAATATCATTAATTATTATAATGTGATCTACAATATCATGTTTCTGTGTCTTAAGCGGGCTGCATGCTGTCATCAAAAAATATAACCACCATTCACACAACGTTTATTTTACTGTGCATTAGATTTATTTTACATAAAGTCTGTAATAAAAAAATAATAATACATTTTGTGATTTATACAAGGCAAGTTTGCTATATATAATTATAAATGGAATAAAGTTACATGTAAAAAAAATTGGTTATAGTTATAAAAATAATTATTCATTTTATGTAAATGTATATTTATATATAATTGTATGCATTATGAAACAACACTTATTTGTTAAATGGAAACCAAGAAGGGAAAAGTATTACATTTAAAACCAGCTTTCCATGTAGTTTTTTAGGAAGTTTCTGTTTAAGCCCCATCTACATCCAGTTTGAGCCAAATACAGATTATTTTGTGATTACACATATACAGATACTCCATAGTACAAATGGTGTGGAGTTATACACCAAACATTAATATTTGCCTTGGAAAGGACCATTAACTAAATCAACATGGACCCAAAACCGAGTGAGGATGTCACCCGTATAGCTTTATCATGCTGATAATGAGGCAACATTATTGGTTAAGGAGCCTTACCTATTTCTTCAGGTCTTTTTTTTTTTTTTTAAATAGACTGCCCACTGGGTGCAGCCAGTGCTTGCTGGCACTCTCTGAGCACATGAATGGGTAAAATGCTCCCCAGACAGCAGGTATGACCCACTTTTGTTCATTCATGTCTTTGTAATATAAAGCCTGGGAGCATTTACCTGTGAATCAATGAGAAATTAATCAGAGCTGACATACAGGAACTGTGCGGCCTGTACAAAACGTGCTTTCAAACCCTTACACTATTGACAAAAACCCCAGGAAAATGCATGTGCGCTGAAGTAGTGTTAAACAAGGTCAGCAAAGATGTGAGAAGTTGATCAAATCAAGACTAGAGCAGAAGTTTAGCGTTGGCAAAAAAGGTCAATATGAAGGAGTTCGGACACTTCCATTACAAATAATCCTATTTTAAATGCTGCCTTTGTGTACTGATCACAGGTATCCTGATAAAATCAAGAAACTTTTTTATTTACTAATTAACTATAAATATACATAATGCTGTGATTTGTGCTTTTTCTGTCATGGGAAACCAGCAGCAATGAGCAGCCAAAAAAAGTATGTTATTATAATTACTCACTGTCATTTCCAAACCTGTATGGCTTTCTTAATTCTGTGGGAAACAAAAGGAAGCGCCACATAGGACCCAAAAGCACCATAACAGTATCATAAAATAATGATAAAAGTGGTTCATAAAACTTGTGTGCTATATTCCAAGTCTTCTTAAGCCATATGATAGATTATTGTGACAAACAGAACAAAGTTTAAGCGATTTTTACTGATACTGCAGTATTTTAGTCCAGTGGTCAGTGAGCTAAACTTGAGAACTGCATCAGTCCAGTTCATGAACAAATCATTCAGATCAGTTTTGAAAAATGGAATTGACACCCCTACTTCTCTCATCAATGCAGCAAGAAAAGCTATGGTCGGATGTCAAGATTTCCAGTGCATAACAACTTAAATTCTGTCTATTCTTCACACAAAGCATGTTTAAATTTGATGGGGTGCTTACAAAAATAATCATATGAGATTATTTTCCTATTATATTTCCTTATTCATTACTTATACATATAGCAAAGCTTCTCTGGCCCATCAACGGATAAGTCCTTCAGTTGTCTTCAGTGTGAAAAGATGGGTCTCAAAATCAAACAGTCATTGTTGGAAAGGGCTCAAACATGCAAAAAAAAATGCTGGAAAACCAAAGAATTAGAGAGACCAGAAGGATTTTTCTGAAGAACAGCTGGCAGTTTAACTGTTCAGGACAAACAAGGAACTCACGAACAACTAAAAAAAAAACTTTTGAATGGGGTCATTTATAAATGTAATATTATTTCCTCTTGTGGACTATGTAAATGTCTTTTATGTGAAATATCTTATTCAGGTCAGTACTAAATAAAAAATAACATGCATTTTGTACGATCCCTCTTATTTTGGTAAAATGCACTTGTGTAAAAATGTTGTAAAGTGAGGAAGCTTTCAAAAATAATTAACTTAAATTAACTAAATCTAATCAACATTTGGTGCGATCATCCTTTTCGTTTAACACAGCTTTTGTCCTAGTACACTTGCACATAGTTTTTCAGGTAGGGTTCTTGAAGTGTCTTGGAGATGTTGCCACAGTTCTTCTGGGTTTAGTCTGTCTGAGTTTTTTTCTATTTTTTCATGTAATCCCGGACTGGATGATGGTGAGATCAGATCTCTGTGTGGAGCACTAGCTGTTGTCAGACTCCTTGAGCATACAAAAATCTCACTTGATTATTACAATTAATGGCAAAACGAATTAATCTTTGGAAATGTAAACAGCTCCTGACACATTACAGCAAAAGAGAAATAACTGGCTTAAAAAATGTTTTGGTCTTAATGGGATTTGGTGAAAATACTAATGGCCTAAGACCTTTGCACAGTACTATATGTATATATATATATATATATATATATATATATATATATATATATATATAGATAGATAGATAGATAGATAGATAGATAGATACACTGAACAAAATTATACCGTGGGCACTTCTCCTTTGCCGAGATAATCCATCCACCTCACAGGTGTGGTATATCAAGATGCTGATTAGACAGCATGATTATTGCACAGGTGTGCCTTAGGCTGGCCACAATAAAAGGCCACTCTAACATGTGCAGTTTTACTGTATTGGGGGGTCCGGATGGGTTTGAAAACCAGTCAGTATCTGGTGTGATCATTTGCCATTTGCCTCACGCAGTGCAACACATCTCCTTCGTATAGAGTTGATCAGGTTGTTGATTGTGGCCTGTGGAATGTTGGTCCACTCCTCTTCAATGGCTGTGCGAAGTTGCTGGATATTGGCAGGAATTGGAACACGCTGTCGTATACGCCGATCCAGAGCATCCCAAACATGCTCAATGGGTGACATGTCCGGTGAGTATGCTGGCCATGCAAGAACTGGGATGTTTTCAGCTTCAACGGTATCTCTGTGCATTCAAAATGCCATCAATAAAATGCACCTGTGTTCGTTGTCCATAACATACGCCTGCCCATACCATAACCCTACCGCCACCATAGGCCACTCGATCCACAACGTTGACATCAACAAACCGCTCACCCACACGACGCCATACACGCTGTCTGCCCTCAGATTTAGACAGATTTGTGAACAATATTTGACAGAAATGGGCCTTTTGTGTACATAGAAAAAGTGTTAGATCTTTTTTATATATATGTAAGAAATCCAACCCCTTCTTCACTTGTCGTATTGGGTTGTTCAAAAGACAAGGAATATAGTGCATGTCAACGTGCGTGGTACTTCTGGTACAAATATTTGTGCACAACATATTCAATTCATAACTTCAAATGAACTGAATTGAATGATACCATTATCATCAAATTAAGTACAACTATGTAACACATAGGTGTGTGTTAAATAAATGTGATGGCATTGCGCCATTTAATTAAGACCACTGATTAAATAAAAACTTTTAATTCCATGAATTCACTATTCTATGAACCTGATCGTATTTGTAAGTGCATGTCTAAAGTTCATGCTTAAAATGCATGTTTAAGATATTGTCAATATGTTTTTTAATGTATGTTTCATTAATATCATTAATACTAGTTTTTGTATGTGAAGTGTGTTCTATAACCACACTTTAAATACAAATACCAACTATTGTTAATGATTGTTTTGGAAATAATAATGAGTAAATAATGGCAGCATGACAGTAATTTTGACATTAAATTTGATTCACTAGAAATAAATTGGCAATCATCCTAAAACATCAGAAGGAGAAATCTTAAGCTGACTCTTAAATCAGATGTACCCAAGCCATTTTCAATATATAATGTGTTTTTAATTTCCTATTGCAAACTTGGATTGCATTGTTACTGGATTACATTTACCTACAAGGCCAGGTTCATCTTTTGACTTTTGCATTGTGTTTTGATCATAATGTGTCAATACATGCCATAAATGTTCAGTTACCTAGATTCAGTAGCCTTGTAAACTCTGAAAGAATTTCCCATTTAGGAGAAACTCTGATTGGGTCTATTAAAAGTATGCTTATCCCTGCCGAGGCTGTGTGATTGATCTCAGCTGACACGTCCTTTTACCCATTGTCACATTAATAACTTGGTGTCTCTCAGGAAAATGACAGACTGCTCAGCCCTGGGAGAACACGCTGCAGCATGCTCAAGGTTAGACTACTCGCTCATCGCAAATCAAGAGCCCAAGTGTCGCTAAACACAGCAGAGCATGCAATTTTCCTTCCTCATTCTACAGAAACACTATCTATTGCACACATGCATATAAACATGGTTCATATTTATTTTGCACCCATTTTAACAGCTTAAAGCATTCATACTGCATAAGTGTGGTTCCAGTAGTGTAGCACACACAAAACACATTGGCAATGTACTGTAAACTGATTTATCAGCATTTATGTAGAAACTTAAAATAATGTCAACTACTCACCCGTTGTTTGAAAAAAAAAACTGTTTGTCAGGCTTTATGCAAGTTCTACACACAGTGACAGACACACAAACAGCACTTTCGGTTAACTAGCTCTGAGTGAATCTCGACAATTTACCCTATAATGTTTGACATGAAATAATAGCCCGAAAAAATCTCATTTTTTGTAATATACTTGATATATCTATAACATTATGGAAGACTAGTAAGACAACATAAAATTAATATAAATATCAGTTGTCATATCTCCCAAAAAAAGTCTTAGATGTTTTGTTTTTTTTAGGGGGGGGGGGGGGGGGGGAAAAAAAAATAAAAAACATGAAGAACAAGAGAAAATTTAGTTCTATGATCAAAGCTCTGTAATTTTATTTTGGGGGACAAAACATATAATGCAATGCAGTACAGTGATGAATAAGAGATAAATGGCAATTAAATATTCTTGATGTATCATCATTTGATCTCACATTTTAACAGGATATAGATAATGAAGTTTTTTCAGTCCGGTAAGTGTTCATCTTGAAATATTAGCCTACTTGCAATATAAAAGTTATTCTTAAATTTACTATAAATTCAGTAAAGATTTCACAGCTTAAATGGCTATGAGAACCTAAAGGGGGACATTTCTTGAATCATATTAAAGGCATTGTAATTGCTAAAAAGTATGAACTATCAATTTGAGAGCAGAAGGCATGTAGTATGTTGTGGCTTTTCAGCAAAGTTTTGGTCATGTTGATGATTTAGAGGCCTTAGAAATTTGCGTATCAAATATGATACAGTATTCTAGGCTTTTTTAGGGTTAAGCAATTTATAGCTATTTGCAAAAAGGTTAAGCTCCTGCGAGTAAGTCTTTCCTTCTAGGTTCTTTCATCTGCATGTTCCAGATTGTTAAGGACCTTCTGTACCTACTTCATGGCCTCATCTGTGTGTTCAAGAATCTAGGACCGTTTTGGCACTCCAGGAGATCAGCATCCCACAACGCTTCATGTTCAAGTCTGTTGAAATGCATTCCGGCTCTGTTCCCCATTGCATTGTTGCCCAGGATGAATTCACTGCCGGACTCCTTACTCAACTACATGGAACATATATATCACCTAACCAGACCTCTTTCCAGAGACTTTGCATTGTTGTATATTATCAGTATATGATTTCCCAATTTATATTACATGTTATATAGCTGATGTCAGTTAATAACAAGTAATCTTTCATTTATTTGACTGATGCATAATAAGGTTCTTCACCTTAATAGTTTCAGAGAAACAACAGTTATGTAACTCTCTCTCTCTCTCTATATATATATATATGTACTGTATATATATATGTGTGTGTGTGTGTGTGTGTGTGTGTGTGTGTGTGTATGTATGTATGTAACACCTATTGGAGATTTTCAGTTTCCAGTTCAGCAATATTCCTTTGTTTTGGGATTGTGGGGGAAACCTGAACACCCAGAGGAAACCCACACCAAAATGGTTAGAACATGCAACCTTGAAGGAATCTCTATTAGGTATCTATGACTTTCTTGAGCTGTGCTTTCCGGGTCAGGTCTGAAATAGGGCAGGCTACAGAGGAGAAATTAGATACACAACATCTATAATAGCTGGTCAACCCAAGAAGTTGCTGCTTTTTCATATATGGTCTTATTGAAATCCCAAACTACTTTCCATTTGGTTTAATTAATCTACAGCCAATCTGAAACCCCACCTACACAAACACAATAGTCTGCACTAAGTGTAGGCTACATTTAGTGTTAGTATACAGACTTGCAGGATTGGCTTCATCCTGACTGACAGAACTTCCTATTGCTAACTATCCCCTGAAATTATACAGCTTGTCCAAAACAGATACTTGCTTAAATGTTGCATGTAGATCAGTATTAAAAGATATTTTCTCATTGTCTCGGTGGCAAGAAGCATCAGGGAAGTTTTTCATCTGACCTGTAGGACCTTTTTGATGCTGTCTTCCACCAGTCCACCTAGAAACCTAGAAAGTTGTGCCATCAGGAACTAATGGCTTGATTTTGTCAAAGTTTATCAGGTTATTGCCATCAAATAAGTACAATATATATAGTAGTCAGACTTGCTTTTTGCTGTAAATTAATGTGCCTTTGAAGAAAGCTTACATAAATGTTATGTGCAACACAAACATCATTAAAGCAAAGAAAGCAATGTCCAAGATGAATTGTGTCAAGCGTAAATGATACTGTTGCACAAGGTCCTGGTCATCTGTGCATTCAGCATGCTGTTTAGTCAGTCCAACCTGTTGTGGATACACTGCTGTTATAATTGCTTACATGAGTTTTATCCATAACCGTTAATATTTCAGATACTTATATATAACAAGTCAATTTTATTCAGTCTGACAGAACTTTCCTGTCTCAGTGGCTGGTTCTTGGCAAGAATAATCTGCAAACTGGACTAGACTTTGTGTCGATAATCAGAAGCCAGTGCTGGACATGCACAATAACTCCTAACAGCATTAAGACCAGTGCCAGGATGCAGGTCCACTTTACTGTATCCTCACTCTTGCTCAGCTGTGATCTCAAAAGTGCGGTGTTGCACCTCTATGTGATTCTGTTAAATCAGCATGATCAGAACTTAATAGGCTACCTGTTGATCAGGCTGAGAAATGCTGCTCACAGTATTTTGAGTCCTACTAACTCACAGTCACAGTCGGTTCACTCTTATCAACTTTTTTGCAAGATCTTTTTAGGTGCTTGGACAGGCTGCTGTACTTTTTCCATTGTGGTGGGATTTTCTGACATTCTTTTCCATTAATGTATCAGGGGAATAAAGAAGTAGAAATTTATCAGGAACCAAAGAAATAGTAATGGGGTGTCAGATTAGTGAGCTCTGAAAGAAGGCATAGGATAAGTAGCATTAGTAATCAGGACATTACAAAAAGTAATTTGGTTCCCTTTCGATACTTCACTCGTACTGCGTCTTGCTTAAGATGCATATGGGAAAAAGCCTTTTTTCCTGAACTGAAGCCTTTTTATTCACGCAGTGAAACTCCACGGCCATTGGTTCGTGCAATGCTTAAAAAACGAACCAATGGCTCGGCAGCAGAGCTGCACAAGCCTATGGTGACGAAGCCCACCAAAGCCCGCAGAATGGGCGGGGTATCTGGCTATATAAGCGGGCGCTCGCCACAGGATTCTCAGATTTCTTCTCCTTCAGCGAAAGCCTGCTCGCCATTGACACGCCTTCGCAGCTGGAATCAGGACCTCTCAGCACAGCTGACCTGCTTCTCCGCTGCTACAGTGACGCAGCAGTTCCGGTCCGTTTCCCCTGCCGCCATCCGGCGATTCTTAAAGAGCTTATTTCTAGCAAGTAAGCCCTAAAAGACGTTGTTGCAAATGTCGCTCTGCGAGTGTGGCTCGTGCAGGGAAACTTGCACGATGCAGAAGAGCAATGAGTATGTCATCTGTCTGGGCAGACCCCACGCAGAGACTGCTCTCTCACTGAGATGGAATGCTCATTCGAGCATGAGTCTCGCTCTTCTCCACTCGTGGACCGCCTTCACTGGTGGCAGCCCCGCTCTCCCATTTCTCCTCTCTCAACGAGCCTTGGAGAGAGAAACAGCAGAGTCAGGGAGCTAAGCAACCTGGTCTGAGCGATCGCATGCCGGCACTGTACCCGCGTGCTCGCTCTCCCCGTTGCACTCGGATCCGCCGCAGAAGGGCAGTGAGCTACGCGCTTACTGAGACAGAATGTTCACTCGAGTATCGCTCTTCTCCACTCTCGGACCGCCTTCACGGAAAGCAGCCCAGCTCTCCCGTTTCTCCTCTCTCAGCGAGCCTCGGAGAGGGAAACAGCGGAGTCAGGGAATAAGCAATCGGTCTGACTGATCTCATGCCGGCGCTGTGCCTGCGTGCTCTCTCTCTGTTGCACTCAGATCCGCCGCAGAAGGGCAGTGATCTACGTGCTTACTGAGACAGAATGCTCACTCGAGCATGAGTCTCGCTTTTCTCCACTCGCGGACCGCCTTTCACTGAACAGCCCCGCTCTCACGTTTCTCCTCTCTCAGCAAGCCTCGGCGAGAGGAACGACAAAGCCTGGGAACTAAGCAACCGGGTCTGAGCAATCTCACGCCGACACAGAGCCTGTGTACTCGATCTCCCCACTGCGCTTCGATCCGTGTCTCACACAAAAGGATCAGTGCCCCTCTTTACATCGAGCGGCTCTATCCTACAAAGTAGATCGGAGCAGATGCTGCCGCTGACAGCTTCAAATGTGTGTGTGTGTCACTATAGCTGCGCTCACAGACACGGGCCGCTTTTACCACAAAAGCAGTCTGCCCCCGTTCATTCGCGGAAGGCGGACCCGCCTCCCCACGCTCATGTTTCTCTCCTCCCAGCTACCTCAGAGGAAGCAACGACGAGCTCGCGGGTTGAACGATCAGACTTGAGCAATCCTCTACAAACATCATGCGTGCTTAATCTGCCAGTGTGTGTTACACATGAGGATCGGTGCACCTCGTTATAGGAGCAGCTTAATCCTCCCAGGCAGATCAAAGCGAAACGCGACCAGCTTACTCGGAGGCAGAAATGGCAAACTCGCGGGTATGATCGATCAGGCTTGAGTGATTAAAGCCGGCAAGGCCCCTGCTTGCATCACTCTCCACGCAGCTCTTTGACAGGGCAAACTTCCTCTTCCATTACTCGTAAATGTTCTGCCCCCGTTTGGCCAGTCACCCGAGTTAATTCAACCCCTCGTCACGCGGGCCGAGGCCTGGCAGGCCATCCCTGGAGTATCAAGATGGGTTATGGGGATAATAAAGCAAGGATATTCACTCCAATTCGCTCGAAGACCCCCGCACTTCAGCGGCGTGGTCCCCACCTCAGTGCAGAGCAAGGACGCTCATGTCCTGCGCTCAGAGGTGATGAATTTGCTGGCAAAAGGAGTCGTGGAAAAGGCTCCAGTTACTTCCTCGTCCCCAAAATAGATGGTGGCCTCCAACCCATCCTCGATCTCAGACACCTGAATCGTGCCCTCATGAAGAGGTCGTTCAGGACGATTACACTGAAACGGATCCTCGCGCAAATTTGCTCGGGAGACTGGTTATTTTCTCTGGACCTGAAGGATGCATACTTTCACATCCAGATAGCCCCTCGTCACAGGCCATTCTTGAGATTCGCCTTCAAGGGAGTGGCTTATCAATATACGGTCCTTCCCTTAGGGCTGTCCCTGGACCCCCACACTTTTACGAAGTGCATGGATGTGGCTCTCTCCCCTCTAAGACTCTAAGGAATCCATATTATCAATTACCTCGCCGACTGACTCGTTCTGGCCCAGTCGGAGGCAGAATT
This sequence comes from Sinocyclocheilus grahami, assembly GCF_001515645.1. Classification (NCBI taxonomy): domain Eukaryota; kingdom Metazoa; phylum Chordata; class Actinopteri; order Cypriniformes; family Cyprinidae; genus Sinocyclocheilus; species Sinocyclocheilus grahami. The sequence continues at coordinate 688,774 of NW_015505709.1, forward strand.
AATATCTCACAGAACCCTCCTCCTCAGCCACCTGGAGTGCCTGGGACTCAAGGTCAATTTTGCCAAGAGCTTGTTGCTTCCCAGCCAGCGAATTTCATTCCTGGGAACAATTTTCGACTCAGCCCAAATGAAAGCTGTAGTCACACCAAAACGAGCTCTGGCCATACGGAGGCTGGCGGCCTCCTTCAAGATCGGTACCACTCGCCCTCTCAAAGCGTTTCAAAGGAGGCTGGGCCTCATGGCAGCAGCATCTCCAGAGCTACAGTTGGGTCTGCTGCTTATGCGCCCCCTTCAGCGCTGGTTGAAACCACGGGTTCCATCCCATGCGTGGCATCACGGACGCCTGCATATCAGGGTGAGTCAGGACTGTGTATCGGCCCTGACCCCCTGGAAGAACTCCCGCTGGATGGAACAGGGCGTGGCCATTGGGATGGTTCACAGAAGGACAGTTGTCACGACAGACGCCTCCAACTCAGGTTGGGGGGTGCTGTACGAGGGCATAAATAGCACGGTCATCCGCTTCCTGAGGGGTGCTAGGAGGCTGAATCCGCCTCGTCCCCCTACCATCCCTTCATGGGACCTGCCCACTGTGCTGATGGCCCTGAAGGGCCCCGCTTTCGATCCACTACAGTTTGCCAACATTAGGTCGCTATCGCTGAAGACTGCTCTGCTTCTAGCACTGACATCAGTAAAGTGAATAGGGGACCTGCAGGCGCTCTCTATTAGCCCTGCCTGCCTGGAATTCGGGCCTAACGACACTAAAGTCGTCCTGAAACCAAGGTACGGTTACGTACCTAAGTGCTCTCCACGCCGTTCAGAGCACAGGTCATTACGCTCTCCACGCTTCCTCCAACTGAAGAGGACAGAGAGCTATCTCTGCTCTGCACCATCAGAGCTCTGAGAATCTATATTGAGCGTTCCGCTCCCTATAGGTGATCGGAACAACTCTTTGTCAGCTTCGGTAACCGCACCAAAGGGCTTCCGATTACGAAGCAAAGACCCTCTAGATGGATAGTAGACTCCATCTCGCTAGCGTACACTTCCTTGGGCCTCCAATGCCCCATTGGAGTACAGGCCCACTTGACTAGAGGCATCGCCTCGTCGTGGGTATGGTCCAGTGGTGTGTCCATTGAGGATATTTGTGAGGCGGCCGGCTGGGCCTTGCCGTCCACATTCGCAAGGTTTTATAACCTGGAAGTTGCAGGCCAGGGTCCTTTCCGCTTGAAGTGGCACGCGCTGCATAAACAGATATGGCAGAGAGCCCTTGACCGTATCATGCCCAAGTTCTCTGGCATTGTTTCACCTGTTAGCTCTCGACCCCTGGGTGTTGAAGTTACGGGAATACTCTGGAACGATTAACCAGGCCGGGTGTGACCTAGAAAGCTCAGCCCGTCTTAGCCTTGGGTTATTGTTGACTTCTCTATGAGCATTGGTTGCTTATGGAAGTTTATATCTTTAGTCGTTCCACTACATTAGCACGGCGTGATTGTACTATGTTCCCATATGTGTCTTAAGCAAGACGCAGTACGAGTGAAGTATCGAAAGGGAACGTACTCGGTTACTAACGTAACCTCGGTTCCCTGAGATACGGGAACGAGTACTGCGTTGCTTGCCGTGCTATGTAGCTGCACGACTCAGTTGTCGCTTCAGTCGAAGTAAACCTGAGAATCCTGTGGCGAGCGCCCGCTTATATAGCCAGATGCCCCGCCCATTCTGGTTTCGTCGCCATAGGCTCGGGAAGCTCCACACGAGTAAGTTTTTCTCTCAATGACTATACTTATCGGGTTCAATAATGGTAACTGTCTTCTTTGGTTAAACTGCCTCATTGCTCAGTGCTAACTCAGTGTGTAGGAGCCCAACACATCAGTATTCTGAGGATACACACAGTTCAGAAACCCTGTGAATTAACACTCAATCTGTCATCTGCAACCAGTGAAATATCCGGGAAGGCTAATGCAGATGGATGGGAAAGAGCCATTAGCTGAGGAAGCGATGTATTAACACAACACTGCTTATGTTTCTAAACTGCTTTATAGCCATAGCAATGTTCTTTTAGGTGAAACAAAATACCACTTTTCAGGAAACATAAATGCATTTAGCAATAACATGCTGCCATGCTGTCGCCAAACCTAGATTTAAGTATAATGGGGTCAGTAGGCACGAGAGTTTTCAAAACTCTGAGCTTGATAAAGCAAAGGTCAGACATGGATGACCCTTAAGTTAAAGTAACATGGTGAGGACATCACTTTTGACAAGACACTTTTTTGAGCTTTTAACCCCAGGTTTCACAAATTCTCCATTGACGTTACTATGGCGTTACTAACAAAATTATAGAAGAGTTTTCTCCTTGCTTTTTCCTCAATATGTTTTGGCTATTCTAACTATGCATGGTAATATTATTTGAATTATTTTTTTTTCACATTTCATATTTACATTGTCTAAATTAATTACAAATGTGAAATACAAGCAGATGCTGTTTTAAATGGAAAGTAATCACTGCCCTGAAATTAAGCAAGTTGTTTAGACTGGATTAATCAATAGTCTTTAAATTGTTTGCCTGAGTAATTAGATCACCTTGGTCTTCATTAGAGTCTTTGTCATGAATTCTCAATGACAGTGTCGCCACAATAAGATATCACACCAATTATTAATTTCACAGACAGAAATGGATGACTGACAGAAGGACGAACATGATGTGACAGATGTGATTGTTGAAGTTGATGGTGTGCATGGATACAATGTCTGTTCTCTCATTTGTTTCTTATGTCATACTCTTAACATGCCATTTTATTTAGGAGAAAAGTTGGGGTGGTGTGACATAGTATTTAAATGGGTGTGCTGAAAAAAAGTTGTATGGTATAATGAATAGCTATGCTCTTCTTAAATTTGTTGTTTCATTTAAATATCAACATTTGTTAGATTTAGACAGATTAAACAGTTTTGTGGTTATTTGATCTAATTTTGTGTCTGTGGAAAATAGTTATCTTTGACATTGTAAAAAATACTGTTCTTATTTTGAAGTGTAAAGTTAAAATTAGGGTAAGATGCCCTCCCATTGGTACAGAAGGCCTTGAGTGGCATGTTGTTGCTAGTGTTATTATTATTTTTTTCAATTTAATATTTATTGTAATTAATGGGATTGTTATTCAAACATTCCATGAGTTAGATGCACATTTCAGACGTCTTCACGATGTATATAAAACCTATAGGCTAACTGAATTAAATTATTCGATTTGAATTCATAATATTGCTATTATGACATGTCTTCAATTAAAATATGGGCAATTAAATATTTATATATTCATATACCTTTATGTAAGTCATTAAATAAATGTATAATGCAGATTAATCTCTTTTACTGGGATTCTGCCATGTCTGTCATCATTTATTCAATTAACTGTCAAAATACAATTTAAGTAGAATAGTTGATTTAGTATTTTAAATTAATGACCCTTTTAAAATATATAAATATGTATAAGAATGATATCAACAGTCATTTATACATTATGCAATTGTTTACCCTATGGGCTTCTTGTTATAATCTGCTTCCCTCAATAACACATTGGTTGACTCATCATCATCCTGCCAAACGTAGCATGTCATTTAATTGAATTCTATTTAATTTAATTTAATTTAATTTAATTTTTATTTAATTTAATTTAATTTAATTTAATTTAATTTTATTTTATTTAATTTTATTTTATTTATTTTTTTTATTTTTTATTTTTTTATTTTATTTTATTAATAAGAACAAAACATATTATACAAACAAGAGTACATAACCTTACAACAATACATAGCATGTATCTAAATATGTTTCAATTTAGCCTAAAAGTAGATGAACATTGTAGAGGGGCATCTTCCACCATTCTACCATATCACATATCACTACATATTTTTTGTGTTATAGCAATTAATTTGGTATAATATAATACGCCTATATATATTCCGTACAATATATACTGTACTCTTTTAATGGAAATTTTTCCAGTGAAATGTCCTTCTCTTCTCCAAACATCGCGAGAATAATAGCACAGTAGGTGGCGATATGCGCAAAGATTGCAACTCGCCATAAAACCAAGAAGAAGAAGAAACATCGCGAGACTGTATTTCAGCAGCGTGACGTCAGAACCCACAGAGACTGTGAAGATGTCGTTGGCGAGGTAAGTAGCACTGTACGGGTTTTTGTTTCCACTTTTGCATTAAAGTTAAATATTAAGTGGTTTACTTATTTTTATTTGGCCACATATGATTTTTGTTGTTCATTTGCGTTCTTCATTAGCTGAGTTGTGTTATTTGACGCTCTGAGGCCTGCTGTGTTGTGCTCTGTATCACAGTGATGCTAAAAAGCTAATGCTACTTCAACAGCAACACATTTTTTTTTTTTCATCAAATGCGTGATAAATGTTTCATCCCTATCCATGCTCGTAAAACTCTTTATTAAAGGCTTAAAACATTTGTTACGTCTCCATTCGTTGAGGTAATAGGTAACGTTGTCTCTTGTAAGTTACGTTAAGGAGACGTTTGTTGTAACGCCAGCTTTTGTAATTTCTCTCTGTTTGAAATACACGGTGTTCACATTTTGTACATCATACACCCATATACTAATGTGTATGGATGTAAGTTTACAACAAATATATAAGGATCACCCGATGATTTCATATTTTCTGTTTACCTCACATGCCCCCCATCTTGTAGTTTTCTCCCTGCACCCACTCAACTGTCCCAGGAGCAGCTGGAGGCAGAGGAGAGGAGAGGTGTTCAGAGGTCCCAGTCCACTGCTTTGGTCTCCACTGGCAGAGAACCTCTTCCTTACGGTTTCAGAAAATCATGGGTCCCCCGGGTATTAGAGGTACTGTACAGGAGATATGTATATAATAAATATTAGACAAACATGCCATGTGCTGTCTGAATACTTGCTTCTGATTGGCTGGAAGGTGTGCATTCAAAACGTTGAATGCACAGGTAGTTCCAGTCAGTTTAATTACATTCTACATTTATTTCACACTGAGATCGCAAACACACAGAAGTTTGTTGTCAACACTGCCCTGTAGTTTTATTAATGAAATTAGTATCGCTACTCCTGTCTGAGCAACGAGCTGGCTGAGCAAAATCGTTATTTCTGAAGTATTTAAAGGGGTCATATGATGCTTTTTTAAAGATCATTATTTTGTGTATTTTGTTTTACCTTGCAACTTCACTATTAGCAGAGAGGTTCTGCACAGATGCAAATAATTCACACACATTCTGATTCGTTTAATTTAAATAAATGTAATCTTACTGCACTTCATCTTTGTGTCTGAGTTAAGGTGTGCAGAATTCTATATCTAGCAAACTAAAATGACTTGTAATGTATTCGGCAGTTCTTTGCCTCAGTGTTGTGCATTCAAATGCACGCCTAGCTGTGGATTGTCCCTAATAAATACATTTTAAATGTGAGTAAAATGTAAAAACTAAACTTGGACAAAACTGAGTGAAATAAACAATGTCCTCTAAGCATTCACACTATCCATGGCTTTTAGTTGTTGTGTTAAGTTTCCTGTCCTGCTCATTTTTAAACATTAGAAACTAATAAATAATACAAGATAATTACTGCGACCATTGAAAACATAACACATGGCTGAATATTCACAGAAAAAAAAGCCATTGTGAAAAAAACATCTGGATTTGGCTGGTGGTAGGTGTTAGTTTCCTCTGATGAAATCATACTGTAAATTGCATTGCTAATCTTATGTTTGATATTGTTTTAAAGGACTTTGGAGATGGAGGAGCTTTTCCAGAGATCCATGTGGCCCAGTATCCTCTAGAAATGGGTAGGAAGAAAAGGATCTCCAATGCTCTAGCAGTGCAAGTGGATGCAGAGGGCAACATCAAATATGATGCCATTGCTAGACAAGGTGCCTCATCATCTTGTGTTATTGAATTGCTAATTTTTTCAGTGGCTCACAGTTGAAGAGGATGTGAGGTCATTCTTTAGTTTTTTTTACAGGTCATATTCAGTAAATACTCAAGACATGCTTCCTAAGGAAGTGCTGAATGAAGATGATCCTGAGCTGCAGAAACCCGATGAAGAGGCTGTAAATGAGGTGAGGTCACCAAAGGACAAAAAATATATTAAAATAGTGGTTTTCACTAGGGCTGGGACAGCGATTCGTGGATCGATTCTGAGATTTTCCGAACGCATTGTGATTCTCTCTCGAATCAATTCTGAGCTTAGTTTTTAACAGCAGATGGCTCTCTAGGCTAGTTTTAAACTGCACACTCAAATGCTCACGAAGAAGTGCACTTGTGCGTTCGGCTGAGTAATGTAAGTGGTTAAATGTACTTGCACATCGGCTTCTATGATGCGAGATTAATGTGTAAACAGCCCACCGTGAACATCCTTGTAATTTGCTTCAACCTTTTCGAACTTCATGAATGATTATTTTAGGTTCAAATGGTGCACGTGTAAGGAACTGGAAGCAAGCAGAATAAGGCTATTTCTAAAGCACGCAGTGCCATCTGCTGTTAAAAACTAAGCTCAGGATCGATTCAAGAGAGAATCGCAATGCCTTCGGAAAATCTCAAAATCTATTTCTCGATTCGCGATGCATCAATTTATTGTCCCAGCCCTAGTTTTCACTGCTTTTCAGCTGTGTCTAACAGCGCCTGGTCTAAAATTACTGTGTTTAATACAATGGGATTTTCTTAACTGCTACTGTTCTGCCGTGCAAAGGCGAAAGACTGTAACTTCTTTTTTTGGTCGAAAATGAGTTATTGATATTTTTGGGACATTCAAGATCTCCTTTTTTTGAGAAAAAATGGGTTGTCTTAACAGTAACTTCCAAAAGCCCAGGAGAAACTAAGGCAGAACACTGAATAACACCAGTTACCGCTCTTTAGGGCCTTTCACACCGCAGGAACCTTTTCATAGTACCAGAACTAATTGTGGAACTACCCACTTTTCAGGCGTGTTCGCACCGCCGGAACTGGGAGCGATTTTAGTACCGGACTGCCTTTTTCGAGAACCAAATTAACTCCTACTCCAGAGTAGGGTCTAACCAGCACAACTGGTACTAATCGTGATGCAAGTAGACATTGATTGGCCAAACGCGTATGAAAACACCCTCACCCGCCATGATTTAAAACTCTGTGTAAACCTACTGTAAGCATGTCAACTTATTTCGCAAGTATGGAGAACAGCAATAGATGGACGGACGCTGAAGTGCAGGCACTTGTTGCAAATGTAGCACTGCCAGTTGTCGCTGGAGATTCTTAGTCCTCTTTTCCGTTCTTTCAATCGCTTTACGTATACGTCGACTTTCCATGTCCATTATTGTGAAACCCGCGAGACACAACAAAAACACAGCTCCGATCACAGCGTCCTCCATCCTCCTGTTGTTAATGTAGTTCTTTGTTTCTGTTGTTGAACGCCACGCACAAATGACGTCGCTGTCGACCAGCTTACGTCACTTCTTAGTACACACTGTCGGTGCGAATGCATCCCTTTAAGTGGTACTGAGAAATAGTTCGCTCAAAATCGTCCCAGTACTTTAGTACCATACATTTAGTTCTGGAACTAAAGCGGTGCGAAAGGGCCTTTTGACTTTGTTTTGTAATGCTCAAATTGAGTTACGGTACTCTGCATTTTGTTTAGCCATGCGTCAATATGACGTTACTGTGCCGGGTTGGAGTTACGGTATTCTGCCTTTGTTTTACTGTCCATTAAAGTCTGCTGTGTTTACATTACGGTGTAACCTGTGTACTTTCATAAATCTGTCACTGAAGTACTTATTAGACAAATGAATTAGATCACGATCTACTAGGGATGTAACGATTCATTTAACGATTCAATTACATTTAAATTAAAAATCCTTTTTAATGGTTAAATTACATTTTATTAATCAAAAAGCATGTCTAATTAATTAAAATCATGAAACTTAAACAATTTAACATCAATTTATTAAAAGTTTAACAAATATTACGTTTAGGGCCCTATGAAATGTTTTATTTGTCCAACCTTATGTTTTATTGTAACCAAATTCTGTTTTAGCATGTCTAATTTGAAAGCATAAAACAAGTTTAATTTATTCATTCTTGCCTTATGATTTTTTTTGCTCAGAAATTCTGTGTTGTGTATTAATTTTTTTTTTTAAGGCATAAAACATTCATTTAATCTATCTTAAGTAATGAAAATTAAACAAATTTAATTTTTTGGAAAATAAAGGTCATTTAATATTACAATTAAAACATTGACGAAATATTGAATGCTTATTCCTTAAAAATAAGGTTTTAATAACTTTAGTAGCAGTCTGTTACATACATTGTACTCAACAATAGTAATATATTTCTGCCAATGCCCTCAAGTTAAACCGAACTTTTATTTTGACGGGTTGCCGTGAATACCATTACATTTCTGTGTGTATGACATGAGGATAGTTTTACTGAAATGCCCCCCTAAAATAATGGAAGGGGAAACACTATATAATTAAAGTGTAAAAAAAAATCACATTATGAAATAAATATTTTTCTCTAATACAGTAAGAGGACGTGTGTCCATATCGTCCTAATGCACGGTGAGGAGGAGAGTTTGAGTGGCCAAAGACTTCAAGGATCACAGCTGGAGAACTGCAGAAAATTAGTTGAGTCTTGGGGTCAGAAAGCCTAAAAAAAACAATGTTGTTTGGGAGGGTTTCAAGAAAAAACAAGGAAAGAAAACGCTCTCATCGGACTGGGTTCAATGGTCAGATGAAACTAAAAATAAATTCACTTTTTAGCAGCAAACACTCAAGATGGGTTTGGTGCACACAGGGATAAAAAGTACCCCATGTGTACAATGAAATATACTGCTGGATCTTTAATGTTGTGGGCCTATATTTCTGCCGGAGATCCTGGATATCTTGTTCAGATAGAATCCATTATGCCATCTATAAAATACCAGTGGATAAAAAATTAAAAACTGACTGTCCATGATAGAAATCTTATAATGGGCAATGGTTGGATCTTCCAACAGGACAATGATCCACAAAGAAACATCAAAATCAAAACAAAAATGGGTCACTGAGAACAAAACCAAGCTTCTGCCCTGGCCAACCCAGTTCCCTGAGCTGAACCCTATAGAAAATGAGTGTGGTGAACTGAAGAGGAGAAGCATCAACATGGAGCTGGAAATCTGAAGGGTCTGGAGTGATTCTGTATGAACCAATGGTCTCTGATCTCCTGTCAGATGTTCTCTAAACTCTTCAGGCATTATAGGTGAAGACTCTGTTCTCTTGGCAAAAGGAGGTTGCACAAAGTATTGGATAAAAGGGTATGATTAATTGTGACCAATGTATATTAGAGAAAAACATTTATTTCATAATGAGATTTCTGTCCCATTTTAAATTCTTATTCTCCAATGAAAGGTTAGATTTTTGTACATTTTTTAAATATCTAAAGGATTGATAGATTAATTTTCACAGTCTTTTATCATATTTACCAATGGTATGAATAATTGAGCACAACTGTATGTATGTATAATATATATCTAAATATATATATATATATATATATATATATATATATATATATTATTATTTTTATTATTATTTTTTTTTTTTAAAGGTACACACCTTCACAGCAAGGACTCGCATTTAACTCAGGAGCAAAACAGAGAGTCATCCGTATGGTGGAAATGCAGAAGGATCCAATGGAATAGCCGCGATTCAAGTATGTCACCTTAATCTGAGATTTAAGTGAGAGTGAGCGTGATCTGTGTGGGGAAACTCACAAGAAACAGTGTTTGTGTTTTCTAACAGAATCAATAAGAAAATTCCCCGTGGACCTCCATCCCCTCCTTCTCCAGTCATGCACTCTCCAAGCAGAAAGGTAGGAGTTTGGCTTCCGACAACTATTGATCTCAACAATCGATAGGCATCGGCTTTGTTTACACTCAGAATCCATAGAAACCTGCCTGGAGGAACTATTTCTGAGAACATCTCAACTAGCCTCAAAGTGTCCCTGTTTTGTTTCAGTTTTTTTTTTTTTTTTTTTTAAGATGACAGTGAAAGAACAGCAGGAGTGGAAGATTCCACCTTGTATTTCCAACTGGAAGAACGCAAAGGTATCGCTGAGCCTCCATCAATTATTCATCTTTTTATTGTTGGTTAAAAATATTGACAATGAGTACAGCTGTGTTGCTTTCTCACATCTTTCATTGTTGCTTCTCAGGGTTATACCATTCCACTAGACAAGCGTTTGGCTGCTGACGGACGAGGACTTCAAACTGTCCACATCAATGAGAACTTTGCCAAGCTGGCTGAGGCTTTGTACATTGCAGACAGAAAGGTAGACCATATTCCCTTAACACCTCGTAGAGGTCGACCGATTGATCGGTTTTGCCGATTAATCGGCACCGATAGTTGATTGTCGGAACTATCGGCTATGGGCAAACATCCATACTGATAGTTTTTCCGGGTTGTGTCCGTTGCTAAAGCACCTGCTTTTCATGCATCCGACAGAAATCCTGCCGATCCACAGAGCGTCACTCTCATAGTTTTCCATTAAATTACATTATATTTGTCCCAGATCGTTGTTCGTATGTATAATGACTTCACCCTAGGCTGGAAGATTGTGTATTGTGCATTTTTCAGCAAAACGTTTGTCTCTCTGTGGCTCAAATTAAGCCTGTATGCCTCATATAGAGAGCTACAGTACAGATCGCGCTTTCTTTTTCCGTTTTGCTCCAAATTTTGAACTCCTCAACGCCACTTTGTTCATTCCCATAGTGAACCTTTGCCTGTTTGGTGTTTAAATAAACTGTTCTGGACAGCTGCTTGAACTGAACACAATGTGTGACACCTGCAAGTTATATGAAATAACACTTTACAATTTGTATTACATTTGTAACACTAACTTAGGTTACCAATACCAAAACATTTTTAAATTGCAAAGTTGCATCTGTTCACATTAATGAACTATGAACTAACTTTGATCAATTTATATTACATATTAATATTTTCATTCTATTAATAAAGCATGTTTTTTTTTAAATAAAGTTCAGTTTAGTTTTCATTCATTATCAATTTATAAAACTCTTGGTTGATAATGAACAGTTATCGGCCAGCGTGGTCCAACCTAGCTATCGGTATCTGTAAAATCCACTATCGGTCGACCTCTAATGTCTGGAGCAGTATATGGGGCTCAGGGTGACATCTATAAAAGAATAGTCACCTGGCTTCACTGTGATAAATTTGGAGAGTAATTCATTTACAGTTCTAGCTTCAGCCTGGTGAAAATACTCACCTTTTAACAATGCAAACAGTTCCCAGTAAACAAGAAAATAAATGAAAAATAAGTTATTTTGTAGGGCTGGTAGATATTTTTGTTTAACTCTGTTTTGTTTTTACTGATGTGTGTGCACGACTGATACTGATGTTGTTGGTTGTGTGATGTGTGCAGGCCAGAGAGGCTGTGAAAATGAGAGCTCAAGTGGAAAAGAAGATGGCCCAGAAAGAGAAAGAAAAGAAAGAGGAGAAGCTGAGAGAGTTGGCTAAAATGGCCAGGGACAGGAGAGCTGGTATCAAAGCCCACGGTGACAAAGGTAGAAAAAACAAAGCAATGCACACTGAATGTCTAGTATGAAGTAGTTTAGTGGCTGTGTCATACAATGAGAATTGAGAATGCCTCTTGAATTTTAATTGAATCCTTAAGAAATTCTGTATCAAACTGGATTCGGAGTTATTTAAATTAGATTTTAAAGTTTAAGTAGCATAAAATGGAATTAATTTCAAATGAATTATTCAGTATTAATTATCCTTTACATGTTATCATACAGAGTGTATGGGATATTTTCTGAAACGTTAGTGAAATGGTTATTGCTGCATGCATTTTTTTTTCCTTTAAAATTTATTTTAAAAAAATGTTAATATATTTTCTAGTTCACGAATTGAAAAGGAAGAGAATTTGACCTCGGACCTGGTTTTGATTGAACCTCAGGTCAGGTCATCAGTGTGCTGTCACATCTGTTGGCGAGATCACCGTCTGTGTCTTTGATTTTGTCTCAGGTGGTGAGGACACAGAAGTCAGGGAGCGGGACGAGATCCGTCACGAGAGGAGGAAAGAAAGGCAGCACGACAGGAAACATCTCCAGAGCCGCCCCTGATAAGAGGCACATGCATTTTTTACACTTTTGCCCTGAATCATTCATGTTCCGGTAGAACTGGTGCACACATTGCACTTAACCTACATGATTTAGCGTTATTCTCTGTCCTCTGGTCTCACACGAGTCCTGCAGGTGTTAATTTTTACATCAGACACCTTTTAGTGAAACAAACTTGAGACATCCTTTAATCAGACCAAGCTTATTGCACTTAAAATGCATTTGATCTGTACTTGTAATCACTTGAATTTCTCATGCTTTTTCCTCAAAAGATGTTCGTGTGAGAATTCCCAGAACTTCCAGTTTGAGACTTGAGTGAGTCTGTATGTATGAGGTGTTAACTGATGTCAGTGTATTTTGGTCTGTCCAGGTCGAAGCTACAAAGAGATCAGGACAGGGACGTCCTGGGTCAGCCGAACCCTCGTACCTCCAGTGAGGCTCAGAGACTCTTCAATCAAAACAAGGTAATTAACCCTTTGCCTTTGCTGATCTCAGATTACTAATTTCAGGTCCGTAAGGAGATCATTAAGATGGGAAGGTTGCTTTTAGATGGATATAAAAATCTAATTGTGGTCAAATGATAATCAAACTATTATTTTTAGACTGTGGGAAATTAAGTCAGGAAATGTTTTTAGTTGTTCAAAATATTTTGACTAAAAAGTAAAAGAAGAAAAAAAAAAGTCCAGTAATTCCAGAAGGCTGTTAGATGCGTATTTTATAGTTGTTAGTTTGGTGTATTTTCTGTAGGTATGAAACTCTCTCTTTGTTTGTGTTTTTCAGGGGATGGACAGTGGTTTTGCTGGTGGAGAGGATGAGATATATAATGTGTATGATCAGCCCTTCAGAAGTGGTAGAGACATGGCACAAAACATTTACAGGCCCAGTAAGAATGCAGATGTGTATGGAGACGACCTGGACACTCATGCAGAGCAGCAGGTATGGAGACACCTGGATTTAATATTTGCATGCATATGAAAAAAAAATACAACAGATCAGAGAGATTAAATGACAGATCAAAAACATTTGTAAAGAAATAGATGAAATTTTGATTAGAGTTCTAGTTCAGATGCAAAGGTGATCATTACTAAAACTTATAAATCTGCTTGGAATGGTTCTATTTGTCTCGTTGGTTTGTTTATTGAATTACTATTACTTCTGATGCACACAATTTAACCACGTCCCTCCTCTCTCCAGGTTTGTTCCTGATCGGGAGTTCTCAGGTGCTGACCATGGCCCCCGCCGGGATGGGCCTGTGCAGTTTGAAGAGGATGCTTTCGGTCTGAATAAGTTCTTGGAGGAAGCCAAACAGCACGGAGGCTCCAAAAGAGTGTCCACTAGTGGGCGCTCCAAGGACTACGATCATGAGAAGAAATGCAGGAAGGAGTGAGACACTTCCTCTGTCCACAGCTGCAGGGTCAAATCCTCCTAATTTTCTGTAGCTGTGAAGTGACTGATGAAATTTTAGTAATATTGTATATCATCCTTTTTTTTTTTTTTTATCCTCTTATTTAAATTTTTTGTTTTTTTTCCTGTCATGTTTTCTTCAACTCAAAAGTGTGAACTTAAACCTGTTGTACTGCAGAGCCACCCTAATACATTTCTTGTAGAGGATTACATTGAATGAAAGATTGTTTATGGAGGGTGTGACATTTGTCTAAAGTGATCTCTTAAGAGTGCTCCAACTGCTTTGGCACAAGGTGAAATTAATTTATATCATAAACCTCGTATAAATCCAGTCCACAGCAGTTTCGTCTGCAGAGTCATCCGTTTACACCCTAGAGCAAATTAAGCCTCTCGACAAACGTGTGCGTTGCATGAGTTTGTTCAAGGGAGGGACGATTAGTATTGTTTAGTTAGTTTTAGAGCTTTATAGAGAATGCATAGCTTACATTTTATGCAAAAATTAATCTGTTCGTTGGTCCTCTATTAATAAATGGGTTGAATAATTTTATAAAGCTCATTCGAATCCAGTGTAGAACAGATTTTGCTTAATACATCAAGACCGAATCTATTTGTCTTTTTTGCAGCCCCACGCTCGTTATCATAATACCTTTTCTCATTTTGTTTCTCATTTCAATTTAACATTGTCCAGGTTTTCAGGTGTATTTAATTCTTCAGGACAGGCCGATAATGAGTACTCCCTCTTCTGCTGTTTGTATTTCTAAATGCATAGAGCAAGAAAAATGAGTTTCTCATTGATTACAGCCAAAGGAAATTGGTTCTTTTGCTCGCTTTTGTGTGGTTTGAAGAACAAACAACCAGCACATTGTTTCGTGTCATAATGTAAACTTTGGCAAGCAGACAAAAGCTAAGATTGATAGGTTCTTATCTGCTGTCCACGGAGGAACAACCAGCAATATTCCAGGCTGGTTGTTTCAGTCCATTGAGCAAAAAGCTTTTTGTTCTTTTAGAGCAGAGACCAAAACCGCATTCAAATAGCATTCAGCTGCATGTCTGGCGCTTCAGAAAAGAAAGTATGGTTGTGTCAGTCAAACAAAGTGCTCTTTAAAATTAACCAGTAAATAGCCATTTGTGTTTACTAAGAAAACTTTACTTGCTGTTTATTGGTGATTCTATGGGCATTCTTTTGGCCCTGTGGATTTAAAAATGAAATTATTTTAAAACACACTTGTCCAATGTTTAAGAGCGGATATCATCACAGTAGAGTTCTGTCTTTCTTCCCTTTAACTGTCCTGAACAAACGTCATTTCCACCACTTATATTACGGCTTGCAAAATTTTAGACATTTATGCAATTTTTCTGTAAAGCTGCTTTGAAATGATCTCTTGTGAAAAGTACTACGCTATATAAATATAATTAACATCATTTCACGAATCCCCACTTATTTTTTTTAAATGTGCACTGCACTGGAAATTATTTTTGAGATTTTAGAATAAAGAGCTAATTTTATAGTTAGTATTTTAGTATGAATACAGACTAAATATATTTTTTACACTTTTTGCAGCTTGATTTGAAAAATGGAAAAATGGTTGGTTTTGGTGGAAATTACACAAGAGCTGAGGGACTTTGACATGAAGATTGATATAAATAATTATCACTTAAATATTGAAAATTTATTTTACTGTTTGTTTGGGTTATTATAATCAACTATTTGAATTATAATTAACAATTGAATTTGAACAGATTGATATAAATAATTATCACTTAAATATTGAAAATTTATTTTACTGTTTGTTTGGGTTATTATAATTAACAATTTGAATGTTAACCATTTAACAATTACGATTTGTTCTGGTTCTCATACTTTGAGATTAAATGTCTCATAGAAGAAAAGTAAAACAAAATACCTTGAAGATGAATGAATGAATGAACGATGACGGTTTTAATATGACCTTTTTAATAAAGGAAAAAAGTCTGTTTTTAATAACCAATGAGACATGATAGGGCCCAAAGTAGACAAAACACCCTAGTATGCAATGTATAAATATTGTTTGTGAGATCCATTACAAATACCAGCATAAATTCCCACAAATTGCATTTACTGATGTCTAGCAATATTGTGACAACTTCAGGATGAAGGACAGTGTAACATTTGTCACAACACTGTTTGTCATTTTATTTGGTCTCCCTCATATATAGAGTGCGTAAAAATTATAGAAATCCACGTTTCAGAAGGAATTACTGCAGTATATTTTCTTTTAATCTCTGCTGTAGATCAGAGCCTGTTCTCTTGGTTTGGATTGTAAAACACTTACAAGATGAAACCATTAATCTTTGCATTGATAAAGAAGGGAATTCAGATTGTAAATTGAACTGATATGAACAAGATCATTTGGCAGACCTGCTTTTATTGTTGGCTTATTGCATCATTTTTCATGGTGTCTATGTGTGGGGTGTTCAGCCATAATGAATGTAATGCTGTATGAAAACATGCTTTCACAGAAATTGATGCTCTTTCCTAGAGAGGAGAAGGTGGCTTGTCATTGTTATTCTTATTAGGGACTCTTCCAAAAGCAAGGAAACAATCACATAAACATCTGATTAAAAATCTTAAATGCCTCAAAAATATTTATTGAGAGGCCCAACTCAATGCAAGCTTGACAGAAGTGTGAATGGAGAGCGCATAGCAGCATAGGGAATGCATGTGACTATAAGGTCTGTGGTTGACAAGGTCAGGATATTTTCACATTTTATTCTATGACATAAAATCAGTAATACCCCTTGTGATTTTTTTTAATCTTCTACTTGTCTTGAAAAACGTGGATGCAAACAAATAGCTAAATGGACAACAGAGGTTGCCAGGACATTAAGCGTCACCATGCCGTACAAGTAAACTCATCTACTCACTAGTCTGGTTTTACTCATTGTGTTTATAATTGTGATGTGCCTCATTGTGTTTATAATCACGCTCTTGCAATCTATTCTAACTTAAGCTTTCAGGGAAAATGTTTTTTAAATAAAAAGTGAAAGAGTTGCCAGAAGCTTAATGGTGGTAACGTTGCTGTCATGCGACCACGGTCTAGTTTGTTTTTTTAGTTTTGGCAATGGTACTTAGGCTCCAAAAAAAAAATTTGTGTTAATTTCTGAAGACTTTCATAATGAACAAAACATCTAAGAATCGTGACCTGTTGTTGGTCAAATAGTTTATTTTCTGCAATAATCCAAAAGCCAGTGGAAAAATCATATTTGTTTTATTGTCGAGGGAACCAGGGTGATGCTAACTTCTGGGTTGGCCAACAAAAATACATCACTGCAGCACCCTTTTGGCACATAATTTCTATCATGAGAATCATGTAGATTAAAACAGTAGTAGGCTAAGAATTGATCCTTGGGGAACACCACAACTTATAGATTGATTTGAGGATTTGTTTCTATGAAAATAAGCAAACTTCTTTCTGATTCAGATCAAATGAACATGAATGTCTGAGAGCAGATGAGAAGACATTACAGGCCCATAAATCAACAAAAAGGAAATGCTATACTGGTACTGTCATAACTATTCAAAGGACAAAATGCAGACTCGTATAGCTACTTGAAAGTACACATAACTGTAGCCAAGGGGCAATGTCTGTAGTATTTATTAGGATTTAGACATGAGTTTCTTGAGGATTGGGGTGAAGTAGTAGTTGTGTAAGAACAGTGCTGGAGGTGTTAGATCATGAATGAGGTGACGCCAAGAATGTTAGATCAGGAATGAAGAGACAGGGAGTCCAGGTTTGAGATGAAGAGTCTTTTATTAATGCCGCTTACTAGTCAAGTGTCAGTTGAGAAGTGGCCAAATGGCCAAGAACACAGAAATCACAACTACATCTCCCTCTCTGCCTGCCCAAGCATTTGCATACTTCCCAGTTCCCAGGTGAGCCACATGTACTTGTTTATCAGTTCTTAACAGAAACATACAGAATGTAGTTCATCCTTGCATATACAACTATGATTATGTTACACAGTATTAGAAGAACAAAGACTGAAAATATTAAAAGCATATACAGTATGTTCTCACAGAGGCAAAGATATCTGTTAATCATGAGGGATGTTAGTAGCTTATACTACAAATTCTGGGAAATGTTCAGCAATTTATTCCATTTTAATTCTGCTTTAAATTCCAGTTCGATTTACAGTTTTGTTCGATAACTCAGGAATTGAATTGCAATACATTAGTTTATTTCTGAATGGCACACAAGGATGTCCCTGAAGGACACAAGACAAGCTTCTTGTAAAACTGCTCATAGTGTTTATGGCCTGAAACGCTTGAAACGCTCTGCAGCGTTTCAAGGAAAGGATTGAGACAGTATTGAGAGAGTAGTCTTAAAGGAGGAGTGGTAATTTGCAGAGACAACTATTAGGTTGATTTCTTTGAAATGTGTAAACAACACTGCCAAAAAAATGTCAGAATATTAAGAAAATTGGAGACTTGGAAGTTACTCGGAAGAAAGAATGTTTCATTTGCATGCAAGAATGAAAAGTTGAGGTTTATGATAGAGATTATTATCATGTAATCTGAGAATGTGTGACAGGGATGAAAAACAAGGCCGAGGTTTATTAAATATTTTTTCCTTGGGTCAAGTACATACTGTACTAACATAATGGCATGCTCTAGTTGACCTAGTGCTGTTGGAATGTGTCCCTTAGAGCATTTGCTTCACTTTATTGCCAATAGCTTTTAAAATATAACCTGTTTCTTATCAGTCAAGTCATCTGAGAATTAGTGTGTGAATGTTTATGAAACAGGAAACAAACCCCACTGAGTGTTACATTCTGATGAAGCCATAGAAGCCTCACCTTGAAGCTTACTGGAAGGAAAAGACTGTTGTTTTGGATGCTATACAATAGTATGCTACAGTATTTAAGAATACTTGCTATTTAAGAATACTGTATATGAATATTGTGAATAGTTTTAAGGTATCAATGGGGTAAAAATGTTTTTTGTTTTTTAAAGCCATAAAGCCAAAAATCACATTGTCCTTGGTGTGAGAACTAATGTGTCAGAAAAGCTATTATCTTACATAAAATTAATAAAGCATAAGAAGTATCCACTTAAAAACACATCAAAAGTTTGTCTTTAATTTTTGAGAAATATGATTTTGATAATAACTACAAATCAACGTTTGGTGCCAAAGCTAGACTGAGGAGGTCTATAATGAAGAAAGCTGTTAGCATTCCCATTCATCTCAATGGCAGTTTGTTTCTCTGCTGGTGTAAGATGTGTGTGACGTAAAACTTATGTGATCTTGCCCACAATTCTGGATACACTTGTTTATGAGCCATGACACCCAAGTCATAAAAGTGAGTAAGACTATTCAATGAACAGGAAAATATGTCATAGCAATGCTGATTGTTTGGTGGCACCATGATAATACAAAGTACCAAGCCCTTCACTTTCAACTGTCATGAGCAATGCAATCAAGTGCAGTAGACGGAAAAAAAATGTCAGAATACACTTTAAATAAATTATTTTAAATGGCAATCGAGAAGATTGTCCACAGAGGGTGTAGTTATAGCCTTCACCAGTTGGGGCTAAAAGGCCCATGCTAACTAGCCAAACTCAAACTCCATGAGCTACCCTCTACACGTTTACAGCATGGAGTGTTTTATATTATTTTTTGTTTATGCTGTGCTGGCTATTATGGCAGACATCTTGGATTTATACTGGTTGCAGAATTACGAAATTGTTTCCATTATATGCCACTGTAGAAATTTGCAGTCTGCATAAACAGACATTTATGAGCACTGATTGCTCAAATTACACATTTAAGCAAAGCTTTCCAAAAAAAAAAAAATCACAGTTCCATGCTCACTACATCACGGACACCAGTATTTTAATTATTCAAAAAAGATAAATTACTGTCTGACCATCTGAGATTATATTTATATTATATTTTTTGGTAGTATTACAGCACACTGTGACTGTATATTAACATTGTTTGTTGTTTGCTTGTGCAACTAATAGAGTGTTTGAACCCAGAAAATGAGATGTGTGAAGCCAGACTTGAGTAAATAGTAATATTCAGCCGGTCATGTGGTCATGTGGCAGCCCCCATATGAGACAACCCACTCCACTAAGTTAAAGGGGTCATATGATGTTGCTAAAGAGAACATTATTTTGTGTATTTGGTGTAATGAAATGTGTTTATGTGGTTTAAAGTTCAAAAAACACATTATTTTCCACATACTGTACATTATTGTTTCTCCTCTATGCCCCGCCTTTCTGAAACGCGTCGATTTTTTACAAAGCTCACCGGTCTGAAAAGCGAGGTGTGCTGTGATTGGCCAGCTATCTAGTGTGTTGTGATTGACCGAATACCTCAAGCGTGTGACGGAAATATTATGCCCCTCACCATACTGTGATGCCCTGTCCGGCCGGAGCGACGAGACAAAAACATTAAAACCCATTATAAACGAGGCATTTGTTGCATGCAGTGGGGACATAATTACGGATTATAATGACTTATATTGTCTTTTTACGCGTTGCGTTGCAATCACACACGGAGTGCTAGAGTGAGTGGAGGCCAGTGGGGTTGAGAATGGCGCGGCCAGTGGATTCGACGAAGGAGCGTCCGGAGGGCTAGCGCCAACCACATGTGACGACCCCGGGCTGGACTCCGCTTCGTCCACGGTGAAAGCCGATCCGGCGATCCACAGCGCGAAGTTGATGTATTTCCTCAGCGACCAGCACAGATCAGCTCCAGGCATGACGAAGCAGATATCGTCCTCTTTTGGAAGGCCAAACAAAGTAGTTTCGCTTTCACAACGAATCACACAGCGCCTTCACGACATGGCGGCGGCAACAACAATACTACAGCCAGAATAAAAGAAAAGTTACGCTTTCTTTG
The DNA here is from genome assembly GCF_001515645.1 of Sinocyclocheilus grahami. Lineage (NCBI taxonomy): Eukaryota > Metazoa > Chordata > Actinopteri > Cypriniformes > Cyprinidae > Sinocyclocheilus > Sinocyclocheilus grahami. Next base: position 709,183 of record NW_015505709.1, read on the forward strand.
AGTGCACATTTAGGTGGCGTTATGCAAATCTTCCCACACAGTGATGTAGATATGTGGGGGCGTGTTAGAACGAGGCGTTTTAGGTAGGCGTGGCTGACTCTTAACTTTTATATAGAATATCTCTTTGGATTTGAGACTTTAGTCTTTACAACTTTACAGATCTTCTTTATGCACCAAGAGCTTGTAACACTCAAAAGAGAAAGGAAAAATTTAAATGGCATCATATGACCCCTTTAAGACAGGTTGTTAATGGGTGCTCTCTTAAATCTGCCAGCATTTTGACATGTTTTTAGCCTTTAACCTATAGGAGTGTTTGATTGATTATATTTTAATTTTATTAAGGTTTACTGCCAGAATCTAGTGAATTCACACATATCAAGGTTTTAAACTTTAACCAGACATGGCCCAAATTGTGTTAAGCTTAAATAAAAGCACATACAATGTTTAGTTTCACCGCCTGAGAATCCTTTTCCCAAGGTTAAGGCACTTCTTTCACTGACAGCACAGAAAAATACATTTTCTAGACATTTTTAGCTTTCCAAATTCTGTACCTTATTTGTAAAAAAAAAGTGCAGTTGTGCTGTGTCTAGCGTGAAACTCACATTACATTAAGGTAGATGTTTAACGTATAGGTCAGAGTTTCCATTACTCACCCAATAATAAAAATCGTAATGTGTCACGTACAGACAGAAGGTGGGGGTGGGCCACGCCCTAAAGGCTTACGTGCGTTAATGACGTCACGCGGCGATAAATATGTATGGATAAGCCACGCCCACACGGCGTTGCTCATTGGCTGTGAGCTCGTGTGGAAGGTGCGGTCCTGTAATCTAGGAGTGGGCGTAGTTTGTCATTCGACGGTTTGGGAGGGTACGGGAAATCCAGTGAGATTACTCAAGTGAAGCCGGAGACACAGCACACATCGCCGGCCTGCCATGACGCAAAACTCCGCTAGCAAGCTTCTGAATGGAGACACCGTGCACCGGACGAAACAAGACAAGAAAGCGGGCGGAAATGGGTTCGTGAAGAACCACTGCTTGTTCCAGCAGAAGCGATACCGCCGCCCGGCGGAGAAGGTGAGGCCGCCTCCTGCGCTACATACACCCAGAAACACGCTCCAGGGTACACACAGGGGCCGCTTAGACTGCTACTATGAGTTAAATTAGAATAGAAATAATTCTGTTTCGTATTGGTGTTTTATTGCGTTTCCGAGTGTGATTTCGGAAAGGACCGTTCATCTGGTTTAAGTGGGTGTGTAGGGAGGGGGTGCTCGGGTGTGTACTTCTGTGAAGTTTTCATGTGTTCAAACATTTAACCGTTATATTCCACAGATTTAAATGTACGAAATGCTATTTAATGGCTTTCAGTTCATAAAAAAAAAAATTCCTTTTAGACCTTATTTATTAAAAATGTCCTTGTCTTTTGACACGGTTAACCCTTTTAGTTGACATGTTTATTTGTTTGTTTCTTTTACTCGGCGGCAATTAAATTACGATGGCAAAAATAATAAGAATGATATGATGATATTAAAATTTTAGTTCATCAAATCACGATTGACTGAATGATGCTAACTGAAGATGCAACATTACACACCACTGCTGGAGAACATTTGTCTAATTTTGACACAAGCATTATAGTTATTGAAATGTAGCCCCTTGTGGCGACAAGCCCATCATGGTCTCCTCATTACAGTGCCTGAAGCCCCTTCAGTTGTGACTAAATGTACTATATAGCAAATTCACTATAACCTAAAGTGCCCTGTTGCTTTTGCTTAACAGCTATGATACTAAATCCTATAATAGGGATGTAAGGATCCACCGCGAGCCGGTTGAAAATCGATACAGATATGTTTATACGTTATTTCCTTTTCATCTCGCCTCTGTATAATTCATACTAAAGCAGCGTTCATAAGCGCTGCGCTGCTTTGTTTACAGCGGTAACCAAGGAAACGCTGTATATGGCTGCTGTTCCATGAGCGCCACCTGCTGTCAGAGAGTGAACCTGCGGCTCATTCAGAGCTTCTGCTCTTTGTTTCGTGCAGATGTTTTATGTAGTATAGTTTCACAAAACTAAAGTCAGAGCATTCTGTTTTTGTTTTAAAATTTCATGCAATCTAAAATTATGCAATCTAATTTATATTAAAAAAACTGCTCATGCTGCATGTGTTCAGCATCTTTGTTTGGATTGGGATTCAAATGCAGTGGTTGCCTCTAATTTTGAATGTAAAGAGCACAGGTAGCCTTTGTTTATATGAAGAGATTATTTTTTTTTGTCTTAAGCAAATTTATTAAGTGTCATCCTTCTGCTAGAAGAAACTGTACCTGACCTGCAAACTGAAGCCGTGCTTGATCTTTATCGGTGTTGTGCACTTCTGGTGAACTGCTGTTTCATGTGACACTGGTGGCAAGAATTATTAAATTTCTATGATATAAAAAAAAATAATATCATAAAGACCTTATTTAAAGCAAAAATAACTATATAGTGATATATATATATATATATCACTATATAGATATTTTTACTATATAGTTATTCAAAACCGATGAATATATATATATATATATATATTAGAGTATTAGAGTAGTGGATTTTACCGATAGCTAGGTTGGACCACACTGGGCTTCTATTTTAGAACACTGCATGATTATCTAATCAAAAAAACAATGCAAGTCACACTCTGGACAAAAGCGCAGCGACGTGTTCTCGGAGAAGTCACACACCAGAAGCGTCACTTTCAATTCAAGCAGCGGTCTAAACTGTTTATTTAATCACCAAACGGACATAAGTTTGCTTCAAGAATGAACAATGTGGCATAAATGAGTTTGAAGTTCGGTGTTTAAAAAAACAGGGGAAAGAGAAAGTGCCCAACCCAGAAAACTATCGGCATTGATTTTTGCCGATAACCAATAGTCCGCCAATCAACTATCGGTGCCGATTAATCGGCAAAACCGATATATATATATATATACTAGGGCTGCACGATAAATCACATGCGATATTTAACGCGCATCTTATCAGTAAAGCCGGTTCTGCGATTTTTTTGGGCAGCTCGTCAGTGAACAACAGCTCTGTGTAGTTAATGCTGCTCAATGTGAAAGCCCGCAGGTGATGGAGATTTACCCCTGATTAAAGAACCGACTTTCTGACAAGATGCGCATTAAATATCGCATGCGATTTATCGTGCAGCCCTAATATATATATATATATATTGTTACCGTGAAATAAAATGACAAGATTTTGGTCATATCGCCCACCCCTACTTCAGATCTTCCAATATTTTCACATTCAAATGTAAATAATTACTGATCTGTTAAACATTAAGTAATGTTTGTTCATGACTTAATAATAAAAGTTGAGGTTATTATATAGTGCCCACTTCTAATCATTCATGAAAAGCATTAGCAGCCTATGACATTGAGAGGAATGGTTATGGGATCAAATAAATTGCTTGTGCTTAGCATTTTAGTCGTCTCTGTTTGTATTGACACAAGCATGGAAAATAACTGCAGTGTTCTGTCATGTAACTGGAGATCAGCGCTTTGTTTTTTGCAACCTGAGGATGTTTGCCCAGAGCACTTCTGCGCTCCATGGGAGCAACAACTTTTCCAAGTACATGGGCGTGTTGTCAAGCTAGTTTTTCTTGTTCCTTATCATCAAAAGGGACCTATGGGTCAGTTGTGCAGTAATTTTATATCGTTTTTTTTTTAAAGGTTACATTAAATGTAAAATGCTAAATGTGCAAGCACATATGCAAACCATGTAAACCAGGTCTTGTCAGTATGTTGATTATTAATAATATACAGTATTAAATATTTTAATTTCAGTAAAAATTTTTTAAAAAGTTAAGATTTTTTTTCTGCTAATCAGGTCAAACAATCTGTTTCAGTTAATCGATTCAAAAATTGATTTTGAACAGTTTGTTTGCTCAAAAATGGGATTTGTTATTTACTAAAATGTTTTGGTAAAATTTATTTCTATCTAAATATTGCTGTTAATTACCATGTATTGTTATTAGTGTTTGTTTATTTTATTTATTATTATTATTATTATTTTTGGCTGTTCACGTTTTTAAAATTTGGCCAATATCAGATTTAAGTGTACATATTCCCAAATATGTACTTTTTCTATTCCCAAATCAGAATAGAACAGATCTGTCACAGAAAAGTCACTGTTAAGGAAAGAAAGAAAGAAATACATACAGATTTTGGGCCACTTTTGGGAGCAACAACTTTTCCAAGTACATGGGCGTGTTGTCAAGCTAGTTTTTCTTGTTCCTTATCATCAAAAGGGACCTATGGGTCAGTTGTGCAGTAATTTTATATCGTTTTTTTTAAAGGTTACATTAAATGTAAAATGCTAAATGTGCAAGCACATATGCAAACCATGTAAACCAGGTCTTGTCAGTATGTTGATTATTAATAATATACAGTATTAAATATTTTAATTTCAGTAAAAAATTTTTAAAAAGTTAAGATTTTTTTTCTGCTAATCAGGTGAAACAATCTGTTTCAGTTAATCGATTCAAAAATTGATTTTGAACAGTTTGTTTGCTCAAAAATGGGATTTGTTATTTACTAAAATGTTTTGGTAAAATTTATTTCTATCTAAATATTGCTGTTAATTACCATGTATTGTTATTAGTGTTTGTTTATTTTATTTATTATTATTATTATTATTTTTGGCTGTTCACGTTTTTAAAATTTGGCCAATATCAGATTTAAGTGTACATATTCCCAAATATGTACTTTTTCTATTCCCAAATCAGAATAGAACAGATCTGTCACAGAAAAGTCACTGTTAAGGAAAGAAAGAAAGAAATACATACAGATTTTGGGCCACTTTTGCCTGTTTTCTGAATGTAGCCTTTGTCTGGGGGGAAATGTCTCTTAAACCATTTCAGAAAAAGTAGTCCTATATTAATATAGGGATATATAATGAATAGCATCAAAATATTTAATCCAGACCTACTGTAAATAGTTTCAGTAGTTTGAGTTAACATTTCCAGTCCTTCTTAAAAGAAGGTTTGTCTGCCTTGTTTCAGGAAGGAACTATGACTGACTGACTTCGAAACTGAACAAATATAAGATTTTCCTGTATTTAGCAATGGAGGTTTTCCCGCAAAGTCTTTCACACTTAGTGCTGCCACAAACTGTGTTAACCCTGACTTAACTGAGCTTTACGCAAGAAGGGATCAAGCCATTCCTTACCGGAAGGGCAGATTATAGAGTGGATGCAGCTGAGAGAAGCATGAGTTTGATCACATGCTGCTGTTAAGCAGTGTGAGTGTAAAGGCAAACTCTGGTTCATTTGCTTGACTGGAGTAGTAAATGGAGTTCTGCTCTTATGATCATCTCTGGTGTCATGTTTAAAGCTGTGAGCAGTTTCAGTCCCAACTACAGTATCACATTTTCCATAGAGAATGCGAGTATGGGTGGCTACCGGTGTATTGTTATGCAATTACTAAAATGTTCAAAGTGTTGTTATATAGTTGCTTATTATTGACCCAACTTAAAAGAGCCCATCCCTAAATTTCAGCATTATTCTGGTCTCTATGTATATTCTTTCAGTGCTCCACCTGTACTGAAATGATTTGTCTTTAATCAAGTGTGGACAAAAATCTACTGTACTGTTATCTGTTTTTTATAAGACTAGATATTCATTTTTCAATGTAGATTCTCTTCATATGAATTCCTCCACCCCCACCCCCACCCCCCCACAGAACCATCATGCTTCATGCACTTCGCTTTATAAAAAGCCATTTGTGGAGTCGTTTGAGGAGACGCCGCTGCTGGTTGCCGTCCTCACCTACATGGGCTACGGCATCCTTACCATTTTTGGCTATCTGCGAGACTTCCTGAGGGACTGGAAGTTTGAGAAATGTCATCTGGCCAGAGAGAGAGAAGAACAGAAGGTACGGTTATAACACATTTGTGGTGCTTGTCTGACTTTTATTTATTTAATGCTGCCCTGAGTAATGTATTTCACATAACAGATGTTAACTGTATTTACACTAGAGACCTTGTTTACAAGTTTAAATAAGATTCGTAAAACTGTGCATTGCCACCTAGATGGTCAATGGTTATTTACTGCTGTTTTGTGATACTTGTTCACGAGTCCCTTGTTTGTCCTGAACAGCTAAACTGACTGCTGATCTTTAGTTTTAATGCAGCTTCACAGTAATAAACAGATATGAGACCAATTCATATTCTGCTGCAAACCAGCTCTAAAAAGACAACAGTGTTATTATTCAGCTCCTGTCAGTTCAGTGTTGGTTCAGTTCAGTTCATTAACTGTGTAACGTCTAGGGCTGCACGATTAATCGAATGCGATTGTCATGCGCATTTTGATAGTAATGGCGGTTCTGTAATTATCAGTAAATCATCATCACGTGCTTTCAGATGGAGCAGCATTTACTACACATAGCCGTAGTTCACTGACAAGTTACGCAAAAAAATCGCAGATGCGATTCTGAAATCGTCCGAGATAGTGACAGCTGTTTGCATAGCTTCTCGGTGAACTACGGCTCTGTGTAGTAAATGCTGCTCCATCTGAAAGCATGTGAAAATACCACATTTAATAACATATTTTTACTCCAAATTCACTTCATAATGTCAGTCGAGTGTTTGAAATAAATCCTTCTGTGAGATGATGTGGCTTCTCACACAGAATAAGGCACACAACATATTTCATAGTATTTAAGTGGTGATAAAGGCATTGCATTATAAATATACTTTATTTTAATGAAAATTATAATAATAACTCAGATAAACCGTATATTGCTGTAGTCATGTGTTTATTAGTCACGTTGAATCAATGAAAGCAGTTGAATCTTCTGTTTATTCAGCTGCATTTTCTGGGTTTCTTCTGCGAGGCGTATTTGGAGTTTCAGCGCGAGAGCGCCCTCTGGCCTTTGGATGATTATAATAATAACTCAGATAAACCGTATATTGCTGTAGTCATGTGTTTATTAGTCACGTTGAATCAATGAAAGCAGTTGAATCTTCTGTTTATTCAGCTGCATTTTCTGGGTTTCTTCTGCGATGTGTATATGGAGTTTCAGCGTGAGAGCGCCCTTTGGCCTTTGGATGGAGATTTACTGCTGATCACAGAACCGTGCTTCACTGAAAGATACGCATGACAATCGCAGCTTCTGTCGAATCGCGATCTCGATTCCATTTCGATTTATCGTGCAGCCCTAGTAAAGTCCATCAATAATGAAATTAATTAAATTCAGCTATTAGCAGGTCTACAGAAGATAACCATGTTGTTATTTACCTCGAGTCAGTTTAGTGTTGATTCAGTTCAGTTTCGTAACAGTGATGTGAAGTCAGTTTAGCTATAAATAGCTATATATAGCTATCAGGCTCAGTCAGGGGTCAGTTCTCCTCTGGCAAAATGAGCAAACACGTTGTGATGCAGCCTGGAATCATAAATCACACAAAGTCATATTTGTGGATTGATATTATTCAAATTTAAGTTTAATGTATGCTCTGTTCCCAGGATTTTGTTCCTCTGTACCAGGACTTTGAGAACTTCTACACCAGGAATCTGTACATGAGGATCAGAGACAACTGGAACAGGCCCATACGCAGCGTCCCTGGAGCCAAGATGGACCTTGTGGAGCGGGTCACACCTGACTACAACTGGACCTTTGAGTGAGTGTTAGGCCCAATCCCAATTCTACCCCTTAGCCCTTCCCCTTTCCCCTACCCCTCCGTTTTGCGCGTTCACGTGAAGGGGTAGGGGTGTCTCAATTCTCTTTTGGTTGGAGGGGTAGGGGTAAGGGGAAGGGCCAGACAGCCCTTCAAACGAAGGGGTATGAATTATCTCAGCGTAAACCGGCTTCAGGGGCAACATGGCTGTCCGAGCGCACAAAAAGACACATAAATGTAAGCATTTTTGGCATTAAGTATTGCCAATTCGAGAGAGAGAGAGATGAAAGATGCGTGTATACGCGTTTCTCTTTTTAGAGTGAGTTTACTTAAAAAAAAACAAAACAGCGATTTTATCCTCTTGTTGCTGGAAAATATAATGTAGCGATTCAGTATTGAAACTGTTATTAATAAAAGTCGCGGGGCAGCGTTGACAAGTTTCTTTTCACCTGGATATGTGAGCTGCGCGATCTCCGATATATATATGTGTGTGTGTGTGTGTGTGTGTGTGTGTGTGTAAGCAGTGCATTAATATAGAACGGTAATTAAAGGCTCTAATGCACACCAGTATAGGTGTGTGTATTGTAGGAGCTAGACGACGTATGATGACGTGTGACGGCATAGTAGTGGTGTCCCAATTCTTAGGGGAATATTTTCACCCCTACCCCTTGACACTCTGTTTCAAGGGAACCGGGGAGGGGGTATAAAATAGAATTGGGATTGGGCCTTACACTGCGCCAACACACCAGGATGTTGGATCCAGCTTTCCAGATCCCCTCAGAAGATATCTGTTTTGACTGATATCCAAACTAATCAGCGGGGTTTTGTCTGATACCCAAACCCTGTTAACAGAAAGCCTGATATCCAAACTAGTCAGCAACTACTTATTCCATCAGTCCAAGAGACAGGACAGATGTAATTACAGGACGGTATTTTCAAATACAAGTACCATGTAAAAACATGTATATACACAATAAGTGCATTGTATCAAATATTAATTTAAATGTAAGTACATAGTATTTAAAGGTGGGGTAAGCGATTTTTCAAAAACGCTTTAGAAAACTGATTCGGGCCGAATAGCAAAACAAACTTGTAGCCAATCAGCAGTGAGGGGCGTGTCTACTCATGATGTGGAGGAGAGAGAGTTCAGTGCACAGGACGGACATTAGCGAGCCGAGCGACAGAAAGATAGAGATGACGGATAAAATACAAAAGAGGAAAACGTCTGCGGAACAAAAGAAGGCTTAAGGCAAGAAGTAGGACCTGTGTAAATATCGGATTAGCTTTCCAGTGCTGGAGAGAACTCAAGGAGCGGAAGGCCTGCCATCGGACGCCAAGGTTGCTTTGTTTCTTCTCGATAGGTGAGTAACACCGTGTCTGCGCCGCAACAGCTAAAGTCTGTCTAGTACACTGGACGTGACAAAGCGGCCTTTGAAAATCATTTGAAATTTGTGTCAATACGTCATGAATAGAACGCAGCAGCAGTTTTCTGTTGGGGATTTGTCGTGTCGTGCCACGCCACATCCAGTGTAGACCATAGATATGTATATATATCTATGGTGTAGACAGCATCACTGATTATAATGAGTTCCATAGTATTTTGTCGTGCCGCACCACTCGCGTCCGGTGTAGACACGGTGTAACATTGGTTTTGCTTTGTTTCACAGAACTAATCGTTGCCTGGGTTGCGCATGTTTAAATGGGGCGGAACTATCAAAATAGGGGCGAGACCCTTTTGGGGTAGGGGCGTGTTTGTTTTGGTGATTTCAAATGTCAACATTGGCTACCAGAAATCGCAACCCCCACCTTTAAGGACAAATCTGAAAATTAAATAAAATTATTCAAATGAGTATATAAATTACCTGTCAGAAGTTTGGATTTTTTAATTGTAATGATATGTTAATTATCATTTTAATTATAATACAGCTGCTGAAAACAGAAAGTGATTTTAGATTGTAATAATTTTTAACTATATTGCTGTTTTTACTCTTATTTTTTCTCAAAAATAAATGCAGACATTTCTTTCAAAAACCTTTTATTTATTATTTCTTGTTTTGTTTTTGTTTTTTTCATTGTTCTTTCTTCCAGACACACAGGAAAGGTTCTGAAAGATGTTATTAATATGGGCTCGTATAACTACCTCGGCTTTGCTGAGAATACCGGCACGTGCGCTGATGCTGCTTCTGAGTGCGCTGTGAAATATGGCGTGGGGGTGTGCAGCTCCAGGCAAGAGACAGGTAATAACTACTCACTCTCTCAGGGTTTACAGCCACTACTTCTCTGGTATAATATGACACTTTTTGGGTAGGTTTTAATGGATTTTAAAGGACCATATATTTATATAAGTCCTCTTATAAAATTAATCAAGATTTGACCTTGTCATGCTAATTTTCCACCCTCTCACTGACACGTAGAATATTTATTCATATATTCAGTTCTTATTGAGTCATTCATCCCACCAGGTGATGATTTGCTTTTATGGTAGAAAAGAAATGTGCGGCACTATGCAAAACTTATTTCTTATCTAATTTGTATCATTGTGTCCCTGGTGTGTGATGTTTACATAATGGCAACATAAAAAGAAGGAAACAGTTCTGTTATTATACAAATCTGTTTTTGCATCATTAAGATATTTGCTCTCTTGCAGGAAATCTTGATAAGCATGAAGAGCTGGAGAAGCTGGTGGCCAGGTTTTTAGGGGTGGAGTCATCCATGGTCTTTGGAATGGGCTTTGCTACAAATTCCATGAATATTCCTGCGCTCATGGGAAAAGTAAGTTGTTTTAAACACAAACATCAAGTCGAATGGAATGCTAAGAATTTCCTTTTTAAATAAAAGCCAAGTAAAGTGGCAAAGATAATTGTGGATCGGGAGTTCTGTTTTTGTTCTTTTATTGAAATACTCCCAATGATCATATCTGTTCCTTCACAGATTTCTTTGGCTCACACAGGAAATTTGTCATAACTCAGTCACGTAATATGTTATTGAAAGCCATTATGCTTTAGAATATATGCACACATTCCTGGTTTCATTCACAACAGATTTGATTACTTTTGAGGAATTCCAACTTGTCCCCCATATACAAAATTAAATATTGTTTCCCTACCTGGAAATCCTGATAAAATCAGGGTAAAAGATGCTTTAATGGTCTTCAAAGTAGAGGTCATATGCCGATTAATCTGCAACGATAGTTGATTGCCGGAAATATCGGCTATTTGCAAAAATCCATGCCACTAGTTTTTCTGGGTTGCGTCCATTGCTGGAGCGGCTGAGAAGCTCCGCTGTCATTATACAGTACGAGAGCAGCCTCTAGAGGCAGAATCACTGACACCACATGCTGTTTGTTTTGACACGACACTGCTCACTGCACAGAGCGGAGACTTCAAATGTGGATTTAAAACAGACAACAAAACGGTGTGTATACAGTATACTATAGTGCATGTTTTCATATCATTACTACGTAATTACTTTGCTGACTAGATGTTGAATTAGTGGAGAAAGATCAGCAGTTTGCTTTCAAGGCTGAGAAGACACGAACATTAGTATTACCTCAAGCAGCTAAAACAATGTGACCAAAACACACGCAAGTCCGTTAATCCCCTGAAGCGCCAGGGAAGATGAGCCACTGTGACGAAGACGCCGCCCCTCGCGCCCCGGACCAGAGAGGGGAGTGTGTTCGGCCGCCGGACTCCGCCCCATACCTGGACCCCTCCTTTCTGAATGCTGCCTTTCCTTCACAATTCCCCAGCACAACGAGGACACCAGATCCCCTGTTTATTTTGGACACTATTTCCCCTTATGACACTCTATTCCCGTTTTGGACATTTTATGTTTTATTTACTGTTAAATAAAAGCCTCTCCGAGGCCTGACGCCACACCCACTGTATCTGTCGTTTGCTCCTCCCGCCACACACTGACCCAAATGTTTAATGTCACGGTTGTCACCATCTATTTGCATTAGTTTATATCCAGCTGGTCACATTAATGCATTTGTTAGCCAGCGAAGTTGCAGATTTAAAGGGGCCATGATTTTTTAAAAATTTCGTACTGTTCTCTGAGGTTCACTTATGTTATCAAGATTTTTACATCAAAAAACAATATTGAGGCAGGAATGGGCTATTTTCTGTCCTGTTTTGACCCCCTCTCATCGGAACGCTCTGTTTGAATAGGCGTGGCGGATTGTAGACTCAGCAGTGGGCGTTTACTTCCATGATTGTCTAGCAGTTGTATATGTTTGCCCTCATAGATGGACGCTGCTGTGAATTAGGTCAAAACCGCATAAATACTCAGTTCATATCAAACGATCTGTAATAACAGACAAAGCAATAGTGATCACGTAATAAAAACTCACTCGGTTACTCACACTAGTGTGGTCAAATCCAATATAGTCGGCACAGAATCGTCTTTTAATTTCAGTCTTTCAGAAAATCCGGCGTCGAATTGTGCCTTGTTTGTAAACGAATCCGAGGTGAAATGAAGTGAGCAAACGACCTTACTGATGCGGTCTGGAACTTCATTAAAAATAAAGCTAATCCACTCTTTCCTAATGTTGGGATCAGATGGAAGGTTATGCAAAGGCTGTGTTTGTCCAAAATTTGGCACTGCACAGTGTCTTGTTGTCTTCGGAGCATCTTTATCATTTGGTTTTTGTGTAGACCTGCATTCATCTCTCTCTCAGGTGTTGATGATCTTCTGCGGAGCAGTGTTAATTTTGACAGGCATTTTTGATTTAGTCTTAGTCTTTATCTTGAGACGAAAATGCTTAATGGTCTTACTCACATTTTAGTCATTGGAGTCTTCAATAGTTTTAGTCGATGAAAAGTCATTCACTATCGGGGGGGGGGGTACGATGACCTCTTATTTGTCAAAATATTTCTCAGTTCATGACCCCTTTATAGCTGTAACAGAAGAAAGCAAACTGATTTGTTTTTACATTTGAAATGTTGCTTTGTATCATTTCAACTCTTTAGCCAACAGGTTTATTATTATTTTATATGCATTCTTGCTTTTCATTAAATTAACCTACGTGTGTATTTCTCTTAGGGCTGTCTGATCTTAAGTGATGAGCTCAATCATGCATCTCTGGTTCTGGGTGCCCGTCTCTCTGGCGCTACCATCCGTGTATTTAAACACAACAGTAAGTTCTTGCTATTTTTTTGCCCACAGTGAAAAGAAAAATGCTTTGCAAAACAGTCACAACCAGTTAGATAATATTTGATGTTTAATATATAGGATTGTGGACAAATATGAGTTCACAGTGGGTGGCTCAGACATAGAAACTCCCTCATTACTGAACGCTTTTGTTTGCAGAATAAATTAATTATGTGTGATCAGTGTATCTGAATTGGCATTTTGCCACAAAAATCTAATATAATTGAACCTCAGAGGAATAAAATGCAATAATATGCCATACTTTTTATAACCTGATCGCTAAGAACAGCATTCGCAATAACATTAAGATGCCTGCTCCTTTCTAAACATTACTCTCAGATATGCAAAGTCTGGAGAAGTTGCTCCGGGATGCTATCGTTCATGGCCAACCTAGAATCCACCGGCCCTGGAAGAAGATCCTCATCCTCGTTGAGGGAATTTACAGGTATAGCAGAAATCTTTATCTACCTTCTTCACTCTGTATACTTGTCTTTTCAGGCTTGAGCAGAAACCTGATTTGTTTTGTGCAAAGCATATGCAAATGGAGGCTGGTTTGCATACCCTTTTTCTGGTTTGGATGAAGGCCATTTCATTCTTTATGTCATTAACCAACAATAATAATAATAATGATATCATATTTACCACATGTGCATTCATTGTAATGCCAGAGGAGGATAGGATTGGTGTTTTTTTTAATAAAAAGATTTAACATTTTCAAACAAAAATATCTAGTCCTTTATGGGAATGCATTAATAGTACACCTGCATTCTTCTTTTTAGCATGGAGGGCTCAATAGTGCGACTTCCTGAGATCATTGCCCTAAAGAAGAAATACAAAGCCTACCTGTATCTGGATGAGGCCCACAGCATAGGGGCACTAGGACCAAGAGGCAGTGGTGTAGTGGACTACTTTGGCCTGGATCCATGTGACGTTGACATCATGATGGGCACTTTCACAAAGAGCTTTGGTGCTGCTGGAGGATACATCGGAGGAAAGAAGGTTTGTAGCCAATTCTACTGTCAATGGCGTATCACATTAGATTACTACACACACACACACAAGAATCACACATGCTGGTTCGAGTCTGGACTGCTGCCTGTTTTTAATAATGATACAAAGTGACTCCGGCAAAAAATGTGCTTCTCAATATTACATATGCTTGTAATTCAGGATTACAGTATACATTTATCTTAAGTCGTGATTCTTATGTAATCATTTTTATTTATTATTTTGTTTTAATTAATTAATTATTATTATTAATTTTTTTTTTTTTGAAGGACCTGGTTGATTACCTTCGCTTACATTCTCACAGTGCAGTTTATGCTACTTCAATGTCCCCACCCATCACCCAGCAGATTATCACTTCAATGAAGTGCATTATGGGAGAGGATGGCACCACATTAGGTGAGTTTAGAATTTTATTCTGGATCAGTTCTAATAAAGATTACAAAATACTAAAATACTATTTGTACAGTTACCTAATATAGCAGCAATATACACTGCCTGGCCAAAACATTTAAAATTAAAATCTCCATTTGGATTTAAATAAGCAAATACTGAATTTTCTAGGATTGGATCATTATTGCAGTCATGAATATGTTTCTGGCATGTTGTATGTTTGGCAACAATTATTTTAACCCAAACTGATGCAGTGTTTAGCTTTTCATTTCTTGAACAACCATCCCGTGTCCATATTCCAGGATGACAATGCCAAGATTAATTGGAGCCGAATTCTGAAATACTGTTTCCGTGAGCATGACGAATCATTTTCACACATGAATTGGGAGCCCTGAGCTTAACCGTATTGAAGTTTTTTAGGATGTGCTGGAGTCGACTTCACAGAGTGGTTCAACTCTTCCATTGTCAATACAAGATCCTGGGCAAAAATGTATAAATGGATCGAAATAAATGTTGTGATGTTGCATAACTGTGTCAAAACAATGCTACAGTGAAACATGGTTGTTTGAGAAATAAAAAAGCTACGCACTGCATCAGTTAGGGTTAAACAAATTGTTGCCAAACATACAACATGCCAGAAACATATTAATCATGACAATAATGATTCTGTGCTAGACTCTTCAGTATTTGCTTGTTTAAATCCAGAGGGCGACTTTTTATTTTTGGCCAGGCAGTGTAGTAATACTATATTTGTACATTAAAAAATGTGTAATGTTAAAAAGAGCCACAAGATGTCAGCGTTAACTCTACTGTTGTGAAATGAAGAGTTGTGGTTATTTATATTATATCAAATGTTGCATAATGTAACCTGTACTTTGACTTCCATACTGTTCCCCTGTGTACTTTCTTGTGTGTTTACACACACTAAACTTTGACCTGGCAAGCAGTTGTATGCTTGTGAACAAAACACTTGTCATCATTTGAGAAGTGTTGAGCCTCTGTTGAGGCCTGAAATATATTAGTATGCAAATTCAGATAAAAATGCTTGGCCGATGCATTGCAAGCACTCATCACTGTTTCTGTAGTGGTAACAAACTTCTGTACTCCCATGTCTGCATTATTAAATGTGATGTCGTTATTCAGTAAACTAGATATAATCTGCTCCGCCATGACAGTAGTCAATCTGAAAGAAAATAAAAGATTATAGCAGTGGAATCTGAGATTGAGCATTTGCATCAGTGTACTCAAATTCCTTGAACTGCAAGAATATTCCCAGTGTTGAAAAGTATTAATTATCAGCAGTCACACAATCTCTTTTTTTTTTTGTTTGGGAAAAGTAAACTCGATGACTCAGCGATTGGTTACACATGCTGACTCCAGGCAGCAAACTCAGTTTCACCCATGACTGATTTAGCAGGGCGTTCGCTTGGAAAACCACATCTATATCCCAAACACACACACACACTGCATCTGGAAACTCTTCGAGCACTTGTGAGCCTTTAGCGTGAGAAAAGAAGGCCGTACGTTGAATGAAAGAACTCATGTCTGCTATATAGATCTGGGTTGTGCTGATAGACGATAGTATTGTGTATCGACAATAGCAGATGTCTTTGTCGATAGTCAAGATGATATTAGGCTCTTTCTCCTATTAATGTATTAAATTATTATTATTATTATAAATATTATTAGGCGGCCTATTATTATCAAATTGCCCCGCTATTTCACCTCAGCAGCGCACTTCATGCACAAATGAGGATTAGACTTCTCGTCCTCTTTGGAAATGTTTTAAAAACGGACTATAAAACTAAGCCCACATCAAAATTGAACTGCAAGGTGATAAACCTATATTTACAAATTATCTTTTCTTGAACAGCTGTATGAATGAGAGTGCCGAAAACTGCATCGTCATCAGCATTTTGTTTTCTTTACAGCACATCAGGGGTGCCCAAACTCGGTCCTGGAGGGCCGGTGTCCTGCGGAGTTTAGCTCCAACCCTAATCAAACACACCTGAACCACTTAATCAAGCTCTTACTAGGCATGCTAGAAACTTCCCGGCAGGTGTGTTGAGGCAAGTCGGCGCTAAACTCTGCAGGACACCGGCCCTCCAGGACCGAGTTTGGGCACCCTTGCAGCACATTAACAAAAAATATTGATGCATATTCTTCATCATCGTTATTATAAAAATATGCCGATAAGTTATCAGTCTAACAGGGCTCGTCGTGGGGCGCGTGGTCCAGAGCGCTGTATGGCTGATGTATCTATTTAATTTATGGTACTTTTACACGACAACGATGTAGTCAAAAACTGAAAAGTTTTTCCCTTGCGTTTTCAACATTTTCACGTATATATTATTACGTATATTTGCGTTTACACATATCCGCGAAAACGGCCAAAAATGCTGTATTACGTATGCCTGGCCAGTAGTTAGCGCTGTCACCTTGTTAGTAAACTGTATCTGTTGCCGTGTGTATATGATGCGTCTCCGCTGTTGGTTGTAATATTGGTGAAGTAAATCCACACTTTGCTGAAGAAGCATTAGCAAACTCTTAAACTGCAACAACAGTACCATGTACTCCGCCATTGTTGTGTATGTTTGTTCACACTTTAAAATCGACACGTACTGCGCATGTCTACATACCTAACACGTACTACACACGCGCATGACGTCACCGTTTTCAAAGATTCCAAACTTGGGTGTTTACACTGAAACGACAACGGTGGCGTTTTCAAAAACTTGCACTTTGAAACCCGTTTTCAAAAATATCCGTTTTCAGTCCCCAAAACGCCGTTGTCGTGTAAACGAACAGGCAAAACGCATAAAGTTTCAGTTTTTGGCTGAAAACGTTGTCGTGTAAACGGCCCCTTAACTTTACTCCAAATTTATGAACTTAGGCTACCTTTTACAATACTTTTATATTTAACTTGTTCGATTATGTCCAATATTTAGTGTTAAACTGTTGGTCTTTAAAATAAACCTACTTTTGATTTTTACCGTTGGCTGATTTTGCAGACGTTTTAGACTGATAACTCCCATGCCCCGATGCGGCAAACTTGTCACAGGACGCACGGTTCTAATAGTGATGTATGACTGATGTATCCGAATATATATGAACTAGCGGTTTAAAATATTTTTATATTAACATTTTAGTTTATCGGTATGCTTGAAAGTATATTATTTAGATTATTGGTGCTTCCATAGGTCTCACGCATGCGCGGTTTAAAACACCAATAGTTATGAAATAGCCTATGACAAGTACTGAGAGTCTCTTTCTTGCCCCACCCACCTATGCACGATAATATCGTGTATCGGCGATCTCGCAGGCTGGCGATATGACGATATGAAAAATGACCATATCGTCTAACACTAGGTTGGATGCCAAATTGAATTTAACACCGATAAGGCTGTGAGGAATAGATGTATTTTTACAATTTCATGCACTGCATAAATGTCCTAGATCACAATTTGCACAGACTCACAACTTTCCAAAGTGTTTTGGAGTTTTTGTCTGCTAAAAGTTTTTTGTTTTTTCACCTGAACGAATGGTATGTTGTTAAACAACCGTACAATCCATTAAATGCATTGTGCTTTTTTCCCTCACAACCTTGTTTTCATTCCTGTCAAAAATTACCGCTACTCTGACTAAGGTCTATTGGTTCTCTTAGCAGCATGAACATTTTTTTTTTTTATTCTAATTGTGAATTGATTATACACCGAAAGCAAGCAAATAGGGCTTAATAGCAGTCAGTCACTGTTTAGCACAAATTCACTGAGTTTTGCACTCTCACGAAAAACTGTTTTAATTAGGGATGTCCCGATCAATTTTTTTTGCCCCCGATTCGATCCGAGTAATTGAATATTGAGTATCTGCCGATACCGAGTCCTGATTTAATACTTGTATATTCCTAGTGTTTGGTGCACAATTTCATGTACATTAAAGTTATTAAAATCAATCCAATGTATACAGAGTTGTGTAGAGAGTAAAAGTAATATATGTATGTGTGTGTGTGTGTGTATTCTATAAATTGTAAACAAATTATGGTCACAATTATTAATATGGGACTACTGATATAAACCTCTTTTATTTTATACTGTATGTACAATAAGCAGGATAATTGCAACATAAGTCAAGTCAAGTCAAGTCTGCTTTATTGTCAATTCTTCGTGACAGTCTGTGTGTGTGTATTTGGGAGGGGGGAGGGGGAGAGTCTGTCAGAGTTCAGTGGTGCGTGGGGCAAAAGAGGGGAGGGGGGGGGGGCAAGGTCGGGAGGGAGTTCAGCTTCCTGACAGCCTGATGGATGAAGCTGTCCTTCAGTCTGCTGGTCCTGGCCTGGAGACTCCGCAGTCTCCTCCCTGATGGCAGCAGACT
>NW_015505709.1:727824-731060 GCF_001515645.1 Sinocyclocheilus grahami
TCCGCTCGATAGCATGTCAGCTGATCGAGATGAATAGCGCAGTCCGGAACGCTGTTGTTGAGCCAAGTTTCCGTGAACACAAAAACACAACAGTCTCTTACAGTCCTCTGACTTGAGCGTAGTAGTCGAATGTAGTCCAGTTAATTGTCCAAAGAGCGTACGTTAGCCAGTACGATGGTGGAGATAGCCGGCTTGTGTGGGTTAGCCACTAGCCTAGCCCGGATACCGCCGCGCTTACCCCTCTTCTGCTTCCTCTCGCGCCGCTTGTGGCGCCTCCGCTGTGGGCGAGATGCAGCAGTGGGGGTCGGTGATGGTGTGGGCCTCCGGAGCAGACAGAGATCCCGCAGCTCTTCGGCGTGCGCAGAGCTTAACTCTAAAAATGTGGTTCTGCCGACATCGAGCAGAAACTCACGACTATATGCGCGCTTAGAAACAAATAGACACGACGAATACGTACAAAAACACTGCGACTCACAAGACAGAAAACACCTTTCTGTCGGGAGAGAGAGAAGCCGCAGCGTGTGAACGCGCCGCCATCTTACGATAAGTAAGATGATGAGTTACACACCGAAACTTATTTGAAGTATGAGCAATAGTAAGCATTAAGCCAAGCAAGCACCATTAAAGGGGTCATATGATGCGATTTCAAGTTTTCCTTTCTCTTTGGAGTGTTACAAGCTGATTGTGCGTAGATAAGATCCCTGAAGTTGCAAAGACTAAAGTCTCAAAACCAAAGAGATATTCTTTATCAAAGTTAAGACTCTGCCACACCCCCCTAAAACGGCTCATTCTAACACGCCCCCACATACAGTGGGGAAAAAAAGTATTTAGTCAGCCACCAAATGGCAAGGACACACTATCTTGGAAAGGCTCAGAAGCTGGTTTGCAGGGATGGTAATGATTTGTATTTTGTCTTTTATGCAGGTCAGGAAAGACTCTGTCAGCTGTCAGAAAACACAACCTACTTTCGCAGGAGATTACATGAGATGGGCTTTATCATCTATGGGAACAATGACTCCCCTGTTGTACCCTTGATGCTCTACATGCCAGCTAAAATCGGGTCAGCCTCACTTTTTGTTTAACTGAATCATGGCTATTGTATTTGATGATATGCTCTCGCCAGAGGATATGTTTTTATGTTTTGTTTTTTGATGATTTAACAAAAAATTTACTTGATTTTGCAGACTTTGTTTTTATGAATTTATTTATTTTGTATACTGTTGTTTAGAGCATTTGGGCGGGAGATGCTGAAGAGGAACATTGGGACAGTGGTGGTTGGGTTCCCTGCTACACCCATCATTGAGTCCCGAGCTCGTTTCTGTGTTTCTGCCGCCCACACGAGAGAGATGCTCGACACAGTGAGTATCACATGTACACTAGTAAAACAATAATTGTAAAAAATAATGACACAAAATTGTCTTAATTTTCTGTATTATAATTTATTTTTGTCTTTTCATTTTGATTTTGGGGTAAAATAGTACTTTGTAGGGAAGGCCATTTCCGCCACTGAATAAAAAAAATATAAAAAGGTAATTGCAACTTTTCATCTCCCAATTCTGACTTTTTCACGCAATTGCGAGTTGTAAAGTCAAGATATTAACTCGCAATACTAAATATTTTTTTCTTGCAATTGTGAGTTTACATCTCGCAATTCTGATTTTTTTTCTCAGAACTTCAGGATACAAAGTCGCAATTGCATGTTATAAAGTCAGAATTGTGAGATATAATCTTGCAATTGCGAGTTCTAAAGTGTTTGTATCCGACAATTCACTTTTTTCTCACAATTCTGACTTTTTTTCTCCGAATTGTGAGATATAAATTCGCAATTGCGAGTTATCAAGTCCAATTGTGAGTAAAATAAGACTATTTCCTTACAATTGCGAGATAATATCACACAGTTCTGACTTTATATCTCGTAATTCTGACTTTGTAACTTGCCATTGTGAGTTTCTAACACGTAATTAAAAAAAAAAGTCTGAATTGTGAGATGAAAATTTACGATTACCTTTTTTAATTTTTTATATTCGGTGGCGGAAACAAGCTTCCATATCTATGAGATATTTCATGAGCTTCACTAATAAGTCTATTAGTGTATTAGGCAAAAGGTAAAAAGAAAACGTAAAATGTAAAACACAATCATTTACTTGTGGCTTACTTTTTCAACTTCCAAACTAGGCCTGGGCGATAAAACGGTATCGATATTTATGGACGGTACACCTTCATCGATAACGATATAAAAATTGTTCGATATAGCGCATGATATAGGTACATGCTATGACAGCTCACACAAACACGAACACATGCTGAATTGAGTGCTGTGCCTGCCTGTGATGAGGAGATTGGGAATAAAAAAATTATATTAGTCGAATTTAAAATAAACATTTGCATTTGAATGTTGAGTCAGGGAGCGTCATCAGTGGTGCACGAGATGCGGTGATGATGTAAGTGACTTTGCATTTGAATGTTTTGTTAGTCTAGCCCACGAGATGCGCCGCTGCTGTGTTATTCGTTCAAACTATTAGAGAAATATAGTAGCTCAATGTGTAGAAGATCTTCATTAGGTTAAAACCGAAACCAAGCCATTCACACAGAACGCATATTCAGCAGATTTTTATACGGACAAATATGACTGCTGCACTTGCGTCTCATGCAAGAGATGCAAAGAAAGTCATGCAAAGTTAAAACAGTTTTAACTTTAGAAAACGCGACGCGAATTTTTGAAGGTTCATTTCATTTCATATGTTTTTAAATGCAATCTGTGTGATCGGCGATTTGGCTCTTTGTTTTAGGCGAAGCAATGCATAAACACATGATGCTGTTTTGTTCATAATTGTTTATGCAGTTTACAAAATTATATTTTATGGAAGCCCGTTTCCGCCACTAAATAAAAAAATATAATTCTGTAAGTCATAATAATGAGAAACTTTCTCAAAATTATGACTTAGTATCTCGTTATAATGAGAAACTTTCTCGTAATAATGACTTAGTTTCTCGAAATAATGACTTATTTTCTCATAATAATGACTTAGTTTCTCGTAATAATGAGAAACTTTCTCGAAATAATGACTTAGTATCTCGTAATAATGAGAAACTTTTTGCATGTGAAGGGACAGCTAATAAAACTAATAAATCATCGAAATACACATCTATAAATTAAGTTTATATGAGTAATGGCGTAATGGCTTTCATAAAATGCCTGGATTTCTTAACTGAAATATTGGTCTGGAATGTTTGAA
>NW_015505709.1:742177-751423 GCF_001515645.1 Sinocyclocheilus grahami
GCTGTCAGAAAACACAACCTACTTTCGCAGGAGATTACATGAGATGGGCTTTATCATCTATGGGAACAATGACTCCCCTGTTGTACCCTTGATGCTCTACATGCCAGCTAAAATCGGGTCAGCCTCACTTTTTGTTTAACTGAATCATGGCTATTGTATTTGATGATATGCTCTCGCCAGAGGATATGTTTTTATGTTTTGTTTTTTGATGATTTAACAAAAAATTTACTTGATTTTGCAGACTTTGTTTTTATGAATTTATTTATTTTGTATACTGTTGTTTAGAGCATTTGGGCGGGAGATGCTGAAGAGGAACATTGGGACAGTGGTGGTTGGGTTCCCTGCTACACCCATCATTGAGTCCCGAGCTCGTTTCTGTGTTTCTGCCGCCCACACGAGAGAGATGCTCGACACAGTGAGTATCACATGTACACTAGTAAAACAATAATTGTAAAAAATAATGACACAAAATTGTCTTAATTTTCTGTATTATAATTTATTTTTGTCTTTTCATTTTGATTTTGGGGTAAAATAGTACTTTGTAGGGAAGGCCATTTCCGCCACTGAATAAAAAAAATATAAAAAGGTAATTGCAACTTTTCATCTCCCAATTCTGACTTTTTCACGCAATTGCGAGTTGTAAAGTCAAGATATTAACTCGCAATACTAAATATTTTTTTCTTGCAATTGTGAGTTTACATCTCGCAATTCTGATTTTTTTTCTCAGAACTTCAGGATACAAAGTCGCAATTGCATGTTATAAAGTCAGAATTGTGAGATATAATCTTGCAATTGCGAGTTCTAAAGTGTTTGTATCCGACAATTCACTTTTTTCTCACAATTCTGACTTTTTTTCTCCGAATTGTGAGATATAAATTCGCAATTGCGAGTTATCAAGTCCAATTGTGAGTAAAATAAGACTATTTCCTTACAATTGCGAGATAATATCACACAGTTCTGACTTTATATCTCGTAATTCTGACTTTGTAACTTGCCATTGTGAGTTTCTAACACGTAATTAAAAAAAAAAGTCTGAATTGTGAGATGAAAATTTACGATTACCTTTTTTAATTTTTTATATTCGGTGGCGGAAACAAGCTTCCATATCTATGAGATATTTCATGAGCTTCACTAATAAGTCTATTAGTGTATTAGGCAAAAGGTAAAAAGAAAACGTAAAATGTAAAACACAATCATTTACTTGTGGCTTACTTTTTCAACTTCCAAACTAGGCCTGGGCGATAAAACGGTATCGATATTTATGGACGGTACACCTTCATCGATAACGATATAAAAATTGTTCGATATAGCGCATGATATAGGTACATGCTATGACAGCTCACACAAACACGAACACATGCTGAATTGAGTGCTGTGCCTGCCTGTGATGAGGAGATTGGGAATAAAAAAATTATATTAGTCGAATTTAAAATAAACATTTGCATTTGAATGTTGAGTCAGGGAGCGTCATCAGTGGTGCACGAGATGCGGTGATGATGTAAGTGACTTTGCATTTGAATGTTTTGTTAGTCTAGCCCACGAGATGCGCCGCTGCTGTGTTATTCGTTCAAACTATTAGAGAAATATAGTAGCTCAATGTGTAGAAGATCTTCATTAGGTTAAAACCGAAACCAAGCCATTCACACAGAACGCATATTCAGCAGATTTTTATACGGACAAATATGACTGCTGCACTTGCGTCTCATGCAAGAGATGCAAAGAAAGTCATGCAAAGTTAAAACAGTTTTAACTTTAGAAAACGCGACGCGAATTTTTGAAGGTTCATTTCATTTCATATGTTTTTAAATGCAATCTGTGTGATCGGCGATTTGGCTCTTTGTTTTAGGCGAAGCAATGCATAAACACATGATGCTGTTTTGTTCATAATTGTTTATGCAGTTTACAAAATTATATTTTATGGAAGCCCGTTTCCGCCACTAAATAAAAAAATATAATTCTGTAAGTCATAATAATGAGAAACTTTCTCAAAATTATGACTTAGTATCTCGTTATAATGAGAAACTTTCTCGTAATAATGACTTAGTTTCTCGAAATAATGACTTATTTTCTCATAATAATGACTTAGTTTCTCGTAATAATGAGAAACTTTCTCATAATAATGAGTTAACCTAATCCAAAAAAAAAAAAACACTTCCTCGCCGCCTGCAGAACGCAAGAGTGACAGCACGCTAGCGCCATCTGTTGGTCAAAGCCATGCAGGAACACCGCTAACATTGCATGTGATGCATGAATAAAGTGTATCATGCTATAGTCTGTCATTAAATAACGATTTCATTTCTTATTTTTTTGCATGTTTGTCACACTTTAATGTTTCAGATCATTGTTGCGCCCTCGATAGCATGTTAAAAAAAATAATATATATATATAATTTAGGGATGCACGATATATCGGCCACCATATCGGTATCAAGAATAATCGGTTATCGGTATCGGCCAAAATTTTCATATCGGTGCATCCCTAATATAATTTGTTGTTTGTCTTAATAAAGTGGGAAAATTAAAAATACAGTGGTTAAATTTAAACATTTTTTTCTATTGCTCTGTTTTGAAAAAGGTTATAAAAAATTTCAATAATTATCGATACCGAACGATGTGAAAAATATATAGTTGATTGTTAACCTCACAGCTAATGTTTTCAAACCACAAGAAGCAACGGAGACAAAAATCAGTGTTCCTATGCTTCAGTTATTCATTTATGACTCACCTCACAGTCAACTAGAGTACATAAACATTAAAGGAATAATTCATTCCCAAAATAAACATCCTGTCATCATTTAGCAATTACTCAACATCATGTTTTACCAAAGGCACCATATTATTCCTCAACCAAACATTTATTCAAGTGTTAATAACCCTTGTGTCTCTTCCTGACTCTCTCAGGCTTTAAATGCCATCAGTGAAGTTGGAGATCTACTCCAGCTGAAATACTCCAGAAAAAACAGACATGGGAGTGAAGGAACTGACCTTTTTTCATATCTGGAGAGCCACCAGGACTAGCACTTTGTCATGATGGACTGAAGTATCCTTCTTCCCTCCCAAAGGGATTTATGTCATACTAAAGCATCATTTTCATGTTGATTAATTTCAGTGGTAACTCATTGAAGCCCACCAACTGACCGAATTTCAAGTCTTACCTTTGGGTTAAGTAACCAATATTAATTTCATCGTGCAATATCAAAAGACTCCACATCATTGTGTTCAGCATTAGAAATGACACAGGATAAAAGTTAATGCCTTGGTGTCAGGGCTAATTTATCCTTCTACACAGTCTGAAAAAAATGAGAGTACACAAAATGATTTTCTGATATTTTATACAAATATGATCAGTGTTTCTGTCTTGTTTTCCATTAAAATATGTTAAATAAGATGAATTCACTTAGGGTTAAGGTTAGATAATAGTCTTTTTACTCCATTTGCAAACAATGTTTTTAATACATTTAGTAAGATTTGCACTTTAAACGAAAAAAAAAAAAAAAAACAACAATACGCCAATGGAGGACAATAAACTTAATTCAAGACATATATTGTCTGAGAAGTCTTATTATATTACAGATTTACTTTCAAACTAGTAAAGATTTAAGCAAAATTGAAGGATATTTAGATTTTTACTACGAACAAGACAGAAATCCTGATTAAGAAAATGATTTTTTCAGTGTACAGGAAAACAGTGACCCCCACACTGGCATATATTTAAAGAAATCTACTTATGAAGGACAGAAATGATTATAAACTTAGAAAATTAGAATGTGACTTCATATCCAGATGAATGTATCTATAAAAAATATTGACATATATTTATTAATGCACATTGCAGTGTGTCTGCATTTAACTTATAGCTTTGCGTAAGTCCACAAATCTTCAAATATCAAATTGTATTTATTAATTTTTTTTCCACAATGCAAATATCACCACGTAGGTAAATCAGCGATGTCTTAATGAACTTGTCCAGAGGAATATTAACAACATTCTCTGTTTTGTTTCATCAGAACTTTCCAGTATGGAAAATTATGATGATGTTTTCTGTATTTTAATTTGAGTTGTGGTACTTTCCACGAATAGGGTACAGTTTGGTGTCCCTTATTTGTATCCCTTTTTTTTTTTTTTTAGTTTAGTAAGCACTAGAGGAACAAAGCCCATTCATTAGCCCATACATCTCCAAACATTATTTCGACAGTTTGTAGTTTTTCATTTAATATTTATTGATAAATAGAAAAAATAACAATCACATAAATCCTGGGTCTGTTGAACTGTATTTACACATGTCCCAAATTTTGGTAATAACGTTTTAAAAACTGCAAACCTCATAAACATAACATTAATATTTAGTTTGACATTTTCTGAAGGTTATGCCTTACACTCACCATCTGTTTAAAAATGCATCTTTTCCCCATCATTTCAGGACTTAATTTGTACTCTATTTTTGGAAGGTGCCTTTACTTCTTAGCCAGGGCATTTCACAAAGGCAGAAATCTTCATTGAGCCAACAGAAATCGACTGACATTGTTCAATGTTCAACGTTTCATTCTTTATGTCTGCTGTTAACACACAGCATTGAAAATGTTTGTTGCCTTTTGTATTGTTATATAGTTGCTTTTTGATTTGCTCATTTTAAGAGATCTTTTTTAAGAATTTGTGTTCTTCTAACAAAAGTGCTAAATACGGGTCACTGATATGATATGAAATGAGCTCTTGTCTGTATGTATGATGATGTGGCTTATGAATGCCTGTCGGATGTACATTTCTTTTCACCGTAATGTTTTTTTTTTTTCTCCATTCCCTATTGTGTTTTTTGAGTCTTGTTCTTAATCTGAAAGGCAGCTCTAATTATGTCTCTAAAAGCAGACATATTTAAGTGGGATTATATGATCTCAGAGCTACTAATGACTGTTAAGAGATGCAGATATGACGTCGGCACACTGGCTTTAAGCAGCCTGTATAAATGCAAGTAATGCCACTGAGCTGCATTTGACTGTGAAACCAAAGGGCATTCCACAGTTTTTCTTTGTTTGTTTCTTATACATTTTGAGTTGCATTTTTTTTCATCAGAAATCACATTTGTCGCACTTCTCCATGCAAGAAACTGAAATTCGTTGAACGTGACTGATCATTTGTTTCTGAAGATAATTAAATAACTTATATTGAACATTGTTTTCTCCAATAATTCATTGTAGGTCATTGTAATCAAATCTCAGAATAAGCACAGCAATCTTTGCTCTTACTGGTTTTATAAACCAAGACCAATATTTTACTCAATAGTCGTATTCAGACTGTATGACATTTATGTAAGGTATATTCAGTGAAAAGTTTAGTTACATTTATTTCATTATTGAAGACAAATAAGACTAAATAAAATTCCACCTACTTTATCTTAAAAACTTAAGTTCAGATGCTGCCTTAAAGTATAATCAAATTGGCAAGTTACAAGGCGTTTAGACTTAAATTATATTAAACCGCTTATAAAAATCGAGTTAAATCTCATCTTTAGAAATTAAAGTTGAAATTGGTTAAATTATTTTAATGAGTTATTAATGGAAAAAATTATACCATGACTTAAAGGGATAGTTCACCCAAAAATGAAAATTCTGTCTTTAATTACTCACCCTCATGTCGTTTCAAACCCGTAAGACCTTCGTTCATCTTCTGAACACAAATGAAGATATTTTTGATGAAATCCGAGAGCTTTCTGACTCTGCATAGACCACAACGCAACTACCACATTTAAAGCCCAGAAAGGTAGTAAGGACATTGTTAAAATAGTCCATAGGGCCTTACGCACCGCTTTAGTTCCAGAACTAAATGTACGGTACTAAAGTACTGGGACGATTTTGCGCGAACTATTTCCCAGTACCATTTAAAAGGTTGCATTCGCACCGACAATGTGTACTAGGAACCGGTCGACAGCATCGTCATTTGTGCGCGGGGTTCAACAACAGAAACAACATTAACAACAGGAGGACGGAGGACGCTGTGATCGGAGCTGTGTTTTTGTTGTGTCTTGCGGGTTTCACAATAATGGACCCTATTGTGTTTTTTGAGTCTTGTTCTTAATCTGAAAGGCAGCTCTAATTATGTCTCTAAAAGCAGACATATTTAAGTGGGATTATATGATCTCAGAGCTACTAATGACTGTTAAGAGATGCAGATATGAC
The DNA here is from genome assembly GCF_001515645.1 of Sinocyclocheilus grahami. NCBI lineage: Eukaryota > Metazoa > Chordata > Actinopteri > Cypriniformes > Cyprinidae > Sinocyclocheilus > Sinocyclocheilus grahami. The sequence goes on from NW_015505709.1 coordinate 748,347, forward strand.
GTCGGCACACTGGCTTTAAGCAGCCTGTATAAATGCAAGTAATGCCACTGAGCTGCATTTGACTGTGAAACCAAAGGGCATTCCACAGTTTTTCTTTGTTTGTTTCTTATACATTTTGAGTTGCATTTTTTTTCATCAGAAATCACATTTGTCGCACTTCTCCATGCAAGAACCTGAAATTCGTTGAACGTGACTGATCATTTGTTTCTGAAGATAATTAAATAACTTATATTGAACATTGTTTTCTCCAATAATTCATTGTAGGTCATTGTAATCAAATCTCAGAATTAGCACAGCAATCTTTGCTCTTACTGGTTTTATAAACCAAGACCAATATTTTACTCAATAGTCGTATTCAGACTGTATGACATTTATGTAAGGTATATTCAGTGAAAAGTTTAGTTACATTTATTTCATTATTGAAGACAAATAAGACTGTAAATAAAATTCCACCTACTTTATCTTAAAAACTTAAGTTCAGATGCTGCCTTAAAGTATAATCAAATTGGCAAGTTACAAGGCGTTTAGACTTAAATTATATTAAACCGCTTATAAAAATCGAGTTAAATCTCATCTTTAGAAATTAAAGTTGAAATTGGTTAAATTATTTTAATGAGTTATTAATGGAAAAAATTATACCATGACTTAAAGGGATAGTTCACCCAAAAATGAAAATTCTGTCTTTAATTCAATGTGTACTAGGAACCGGTCGACAGCATCGTCATTTGTGCGCGGGGTTCAACAACAGAAACAACATTAACAACAGGAGGACGGAGGACGCTGTGATCGGAGCTGTGTTTTTGTTGTGTCTCGCGGGTTTCACAATAATGGACATGGAAAGTCGACGTATATGTAAAGCGACTGAAAGAACGGAAAGGAGGACTAAGAATCTCCAACGACAACTGGCAGTGCTACATTTGCTACAAGTGCCTGCACTTCAGCGTCCGTCCGTCTATCGCTGTTCTCCATACTTGCGAAATAAGTTGACACTATGTTTACGCGGTGTTTTAAATCATGGCGGGTGAGGGCGTTTTCGTACGCGTTTGGCCAATCAATGTCTACTTGCGTCACGATTAGTACCAGTTGTGCTGGTTAGACCCTGCTCCGGAGTAGGAGCTAATTTGGTTCTCGAAAAAGGCAGTCCGGTACTAAAAAAGCACCCAGTTCCGGCGGTGCGAAAACGACAAAAAGTGGGTAGTTCCACTATTAGTTCTGGTACTATGAAAAGGTTCCTGCGGTGCGAAAGGCCCTCATGTGACATCAGTGGTTCAACCGTAATGTTATGAAGCTACGAGAATACTTTTTGTGCGCAAAGAAAACAAAAATACAGACAACATCATGGTACTCTCGTGAATGGTGGCGGACACTGACAAGGAAGAGAGGAATTGTTGACAATGGCGGCTCGTCAGGGGTCGCACAGCTTCCCCATAATTTTGAGGTGAAAATTGGAGGAGGACGATTTAATGTTAATATAATTCACAATTAATTTCAGTTCATGTCTCAGAATGTGTATTTTTTGTTTGTAATTTCACAGTTGTAATAAAATAATGTGAAAGCGCCGCTTTTCTATCGCGAATGTGCCGAATCTGCTGATGTAATTGCAACCACTAATGATAGAGAAGGGGAGGGGAGGCCGGGGGAGAGCTGAGCTCTAGTGCCTCCGTTGGTAAAAAAAAAAAAAAGCCAATCAGCATCGAGTGTTCACTTTCAGCGCTGAGGAGTGTTGAGAAAAGACCCCTTGCTAGGGTGGCTAGCCTCCCTTCTCATATCAACCAATCATCACAGAGGCGTAAATTACGTGATATTAGTTTGAACGTCTCCCGCTGCGCTGATAATGTACCAAGTACTTATGATGAGTAGCGATATTGAATATTTGATCGCCAACAGATTTACCAAGCTGTCATTCAACTTTAGGGAAAACAGCCTAAGCTGGATATAGGCTACAGCAGTCGACTTAATTAAATGGCACAACAGACAGCTCTCTTTTAACACAGACTTTTAAGAAGTGATGGATGTTTGCTTCAAGTGATCGGCCAGGTAAGTGAAATTATATTATCTTGCTGTATGCATGTCGTTTTCTGTACGTTTTCTGACTAAAAGCAACCAAAAAGCCGTTTTAGAGTGGTTAAGCAAATTATAATACCAGTAATAATAAGCGGCAGGGATCCCAGACCAATACAATTAGTGTGCCTCCTCTATTTTAAAACCCACGAGCCGTCACTGATTGTTGAATAAAGTTATTTTTGTTTTGGCGCACAAAAAGTATTCTCTTATAGCTTTATAACGTTACGGTTGAACCACTGATGTCCAGTGTTGGGGGTAACGAGTTACGTAATCAGATTACTTTTTTCAAGTAACTAGTAAAGTAACGCATTACTTTTTAATTTACAAGAGAATATCTGAGTTACTTTTTCAATTTATTGACTGACAGCTCTTCTGTCCCCATGTTGAGAGAAATCAGTTACTGTAAATGTTACTGTAGTAAATAAATAAATAAAATATGAATATGCATTAATTAATCTCTCACAAAAAAAAACAGATTCAGTATTCCTCAAAATGAATACAAATAATGCAACTCAGAATATGACGCAAACCTGCAATAATTAAATGTTAAACAACACAAATATGCTTTATGTATTTAATCCCGTTCTATTAACCAATGTCTTTGCTTCTGACCTTCGATGATCCAGTTCAAGCGTACTAATAAGCACAAATTACTCTAGACCAACATTTGTGTCTTTGTTTATTGCTGAAGTGTGTTGAAATGTCTTCTGCGCTCTACTGTACGGACGGAAATTTACATTTCCTTCAGCCTGAGGCTTATTCATTTCACTTTTGTCGTGAAAAGGCTTTTATAATTGCCAAAAATATAACTTTTTTTATTTAAAAAAACAAACAAGCAAGCCCTGTCCAGATTGAAAAAGTAACGTAACGCATTACTTTCCATAAAAAGTAACTAAGTAACATAATTAGTTACTTTTTTATGGAGTAACACAATATTGTAATGCATTTTAAAAGTTACTTTCCCCAACACTGGTGTAATAATTTACTTATTTGTAAGGGAATTAATCATTATT
>NW_015505709.1:765826-767276 GCF_001515645.1 Sinocyclocheilus grahami
GAACATTTCAGTTGCATTGCTGTCTATGGGAGGGTCAGAGAGCTCATCAGTATCTTAATTTGTGTTCAGAAGATGAACGTAGGTCTTACGGGTTTGACACCACACGAGGGTGAGTAATTAATGACAGAATTTTCATTTTGGGGTGAACTAACCCTTTAATATATAATTTTTTACAATGTGTGAAGAATATGAAGGATGAAACTAGAACAGCTAGAAAACAGCCTGAATGTTTCATATGCACTATAGAAAATACATGTACTCTTTTCTAACAAATGGCTTTCCGTCTGATGATTTCACTGATTTAAAAAAAAAAGTTGTATATAGAAAATGAAAAACCACTATTCTCAGGGTGATATATATTCTTTATAATTTGGCCGTAAATATGTAATAATAAATAAATAAATAAATATGTCACGTATTTATGGCTGATTTATACTGGACCGTGAGGTGAATTATTTAAAAATGTACTTGGAAAAAAAAAGTTCATTCAAATTCTATACTTTCTTAAATTCAAATGTGATTTATCCATCTAACATCCTCTTTGCTCAAGTTCAATTCAAACTTAGGAGGAAATGAATTTGGAATTAAAACAACTGAAAGTGAATTGAGTTCTGAATGGCACAAACCCTCTCACCTAAGCAGAAACGAATCCTCACACACACCTGTCAGATGCAGATAAATGATTCTCCTCCCATGCTTACCTTTAGAGATCAGACCACCCTGCTGTTGTACCACTGCTGCGCACACAGCTCTACAGCTCAAGTGCACATATCTTTCGCCTCCCAGGGGCGGACTTACCTATTAGGCAAAGGTAGGCGACCGCCTTGGGCCCCCAAAAGCCAAGGGCCCCCTAAAATGCTTTTCATATAGGATATGCGCATTAAGCGTGGACACGCGAACGGTTGCTGTTTACGATGTTTATTACCACAACAACCGTCCGAGTCTGTGGCGCCTTCAGGTGTAGGGCTGTACACACTGTGAGTACCATGAGCGCTCAGACTGCTCTGAGATTTGCCCTGCAAACACTTCAGCAGTTATTATAGGCCTGTGTGTCCCGTATTTCTGTCGACTGAACCCATGCCGTTAATTATGAATTTATCAGTCTTTTGCATGCCAAAGTCAATTTCTGCATAGAAATATTACGCCAAATAGAAGCAGAAAATCGTGCGATACGCACTTTCATGAGATCGGGTTAGCCTACAACAATGAATTTGTTGGCTATTTTACAAATGGGAATACAACGCTACCCGTAAAATTTATAGTGAAAAGTACTTTAAAAGCGTCTGGAATGCAATAAAGTAATTTTAAAGCTGTTTTTTAAAACATTTGCGGCATGGATAAAAATTTGTAATAATTAACATATCATACAAAGTTGCGTTGCAGCAAATCCTTTAAATTTTCAGGTATTCAGAACAGAGCAACATACAAATCAGAAAAAGCAGCTATACAA
>NW_015505709.1:767326-773090 GCF_001515645.1 Sinocyclocheilus grahami
ATACTCCAAATGTTTTTCTAAATTTACTTTATAAAAAAACGAAACGAAATATAATCACTTTTCTATTACATACAAAACTGAACCATTTTAATAGCTGAAACAGTAGTATAAGCTTTTTTTGGGAAAAGGGGGGAAAAGACGAGCTAAATTTGAGACCCGTGCAGGACTTTAATCCACTTCATCCAATGCTGTTTTGTTCTCATCTATGAGCATGCTCTTGATATATGTATTTTAGGTGTGTAAATGTAGAATAGCCTTTTAATTATTTTTTCAGTTTTATTTAAATTTGTAGTTAAAACAACTAAAAATAAATGTATTTTAAAGTTTAGAATTAAACAGCCTTTGCACACAGGCTTACGCTGAAAACAACAAAATGGAACCTCAAGGTTGATCTAGGAAAATGTGTGCAAATGTATAGGGCCCCATTCCTATATTTTGCCTGGGGCCCCCAATTCACTAAATCCGCCCCTGTCGCCTCCTTATGGTATCTGAGATACTCCCATTTCAATAGTAACGTGTCAGTAATGATTCAGTGCTCTGCCATCTAACCGAAGAAGAGAAGAGAAAGTAATAGTTGAATAATTATAAGGATGCACTGGTGCGGACTGAAGAGCAGCGCGTGAGTGAGACCTGCAGTACTTCAACTGAGAGACGATCAGTCCACATGGACAGACTCAGTGAAGCAAAACCTTTCAAGTCGCATTTAGTGTATTTGTGAATGGAATGAACAGGTGACATCAAATGTTCGTACCTGTGCGCGTTTTAATGAAGTTTGGATGAAGATGAAGAACAGCGTATTAAAGATCTTCGCCAGGAGGAAAATGCACAGAGCTTCCTGAACAACTATTGCGCATTTCATATTTTAGCGGACAGATACGCACGCAACTGTGCAAAATGCTCACAGTGCGTAAAAGGGTATGGGTACGTTTAGCTGTGCTGCTGGCTGTCTGGATAGAGCGCGCGATCAGCTTCCCTGTGAGGCATCTTCACGAGAGATCCAGACACGGCGACTCCATAGAGGTAAGTACAAGTGGATCGGTATTTTATTATTTATTTATTGTTACTTTTCAAGTGCTGTATGGGTCCATTTTATTGTTTTGCCTCTGTGTCAGACCCATATTTCAGCCTTTAAATAGCATGTAATGTTAAATAGCATAGTATGTAAATATCATTTTTAACTGAGTATTATTAGTATTGTTGCGTAATTTCCAAACAAGCTGTACTAGAATGTGTGAATATGTGGTTACACTTTATTTTAAGGTGTCCTTGTTACAGTATAATTATACATATAAGTACTGAGTAATATTAATTAACTACATGATTTGGGTTTGGCTTAGGGTTACTTGCATGTAATTATGCATAATTAATTGTTATTATAATAGTAAGTACATGTAACGCGTAACAAGGACCAATGTTGGGGAAAGTTACTTTTAAAAGTAATGCATTACAATATTGCATTACTCCCTAAAAAAAGTAACTAATTACGTTACTTAGTTACTTTTTATGGATGCGATAGATTACTTTCGCGTTACAGGAGAGCTGTCAGTCAATAAACGGGAAAACAAAGTAGCTGGCATTACTTTTTTGAAAAAGTAACTTGTAAAAGTAATGCGTTACTTTACTAGTTACTTGAAAAAAGTAATCTACGTAACTCGCATTACTTGTAATGAGTTACCCCCAACACTGACAAGGACACCTTAAAACAACGTGTTACCGAATATGTTAATGTGTGTATGTGGATACATGATACATGTATTTGGATACAAAATGCTGTATAACCATAGCATGACAAATGCATCAGGCCATTTTATTTCAAAAATGTTTTAAAAATAATTTACACTACGCATTTCCAAATACAATAGGCTGATTCATAATGAAAGAAAAAAAATCATTTGTGGATCTGACTTTTGTTGATTCATACAAAACTGCCCATAGTTGAAGAAACTGCACCATGGAACATAGCAGTTATTCTGAAAGACCCAAAAGCACAAACAGAGCAGGTTTTATTCATTTCAAGTCTTTAAGCATTAATAATGTACATTGTGTCACTTAAGCTAAATGAATACAATTTAATGTATGCTGAGGATATAACTATGTCTTCAGAAAAGTAAGAGTCTGAGGGGATGAACACTGCTAATAACAGTGATCATGAAGGAATTTATTACAATTTAATGCTGATATTTCTATATCCAGTTTTTAATAATCAGTTGTTTACTCTACCACAAAATGGTAAAGGGGTTGACTATTTAAAATGTGCCTTTTGGAATGACTTATTTACATTAATGAGTGCTCATTTGCCATGCCGTTGTATAAATGTGGCAGATGTCATGAATATTTTGGTTAGAATAACAGAAATGATTATCGAAAGAGTTGCATCTTGCTTCGTTAACATGACTGAAATGAGTGACTTGAGGTAGTGACACCAATAAATTCAATGCTCTAACCCTTTTTTTATTATTTCACCATGCAAAGAGAGGCCTCATACAGTAGAGCAGTGCAATAGTGAGGCCTTACATAATACTGGTCAAAAAACACTTTATTTCACTCTCTCTCACAGGGTCATAGTTCAGCTCCTAAACTGTTTTTTTAGCCCCACTTCTGTGTTAATGTGGTATTTCCTGCATTCTGGTCTCCTTGATGCTATGTTTGTGCACAAGGGGGCCATGTCTAACCTCTACAAGAAAGGTCCTGCTGCTACTCAGCTTTGTATTAATAAATGTCTCTTTTGTTTTTACAAGTGGGGCAGGGGTCGTCAAAGGGAAAGGGAACGGGGGGGTCTTAGATTATTGTTTTTCTTCACTGGTTTGGAAATGGCGTGGTCCTGGGACTTTGATATTGGAGGTCACATAAATCTAGGCTGCACTGCAGACTGCTTTCCCAAATGCCCCAACATAAAGTGTGTGAGCTGATTGTGTCTTAAACTTAACAACTACTTTACTAAGTATTAATAAGCAGTAATTAGGAGTATTTTGAGGCAAAATCATAGTTAATAGTAAGAATTGGACCCTAATCTAAAGTGTGACCAGAATAATTTAGTTACTTGAATGAATTAAAAGAACCATTTCATGTTTATCCTTGTATCATTAACTTGTCGAGGTTGATATAGGATTTAGAAAGTAATTAGTAATAAGTAATTAAATACTTTATGGAGAGAGTAATTTGTACAGTAATCTAATTACATTGTTGAAGATGTAATTAGTAACTAGTAATTAATTACTTTTTTAGATTAACTTACCCAACACTGGTAGTGAGTTCCTCTTCCAATACCTTTGACGATTGAGCGTGCAAGTCATAATATCCCAGCCCGGATATAATAAGCCATTACCGTGTTTCTCTACTCTGATGCTAATGTCTAATCCTGTGTAATCCAAAGTGGATTCATCAGCATCCATAGTAAGTCATTACTCCCGATTGGATGTAATTAAGTGTAATAGGTTATCTGATTTTGAGATGAAGAGGAAGTAATTCTGCTTGATTTGATATTGAGCCTGAAAAAAAAAAACCCCGGTCAGTAACTCACCGCTGAAACTTACTGTCACTTACTGTTCTCTAGACTTACTACAGGATGATTTGTCTTCATTGCCTTTATTAGCGGTGTGTGTTTTTAGTTCTTATAATAACACCCAATGTTCCATCCTATTATAATTAAGTGATTTAGTCCCTGTGTACTTTGCATCCTTGGTTGTAGGTGACCATCGAGGTGTTGAATGACCCACCCATGGAAGTGGACATGGACCTGGTTAAAGAATGGAGTAATGACTGGTCTACATCTTCTCCCTCCTCTACTGTAGAATGGCTGGGTGGGAAGAAGCTTTTCTGGCCTTTATTTTGGGGCTACGCAGATGTAGATTCAGGTGAGGATGGTACTGGCCAAGCAGTGGAGGAAGAGGATGATTATGCACTGGAGTATGACAGTGGGGAGCCCCTTCCTAGTGGGCTGGGCAAAACAGGTAGCAACTTGGAAAGCCCATGGACTCAACGCCATTATGGTGAGCGCTTTCTTTTATATTAGCCGTTTCTACTCACTGGTCTTGAGAATTTAGAAGTAAGAGTACTTTCAAGCTGTGCAATTAATAAAAGCCTTGGAATGGAGAAATCTGTCTTCAGGCAAGTTCAGAATTTGCAGAACTGCCATGTATCCGTGTATCAAAACTGTGAGTAGAAAAAGATGGTGTCAAGCTGGAGGAATGGGAGAATTTGAGAAAGCTGCATTGGCAGCAGTCAGATGAAGGCGATTTGGAGAGTGGTTTAAGGGAAAGAGAGATGTAGAGATTGGGGAGTAAGGGTAGAGCGAGCTGTTTCACAGCATTGATTCGGACTAGCCAGTGGCGGGGTATTTGTGAGCGCCGGACCTTTGATGTAGACACTGGTTTCACTCGGCGGAGAAGACCGCTGTTTGAAGATGAGCCCAATCCGCTCACTAATGGCAGCGCGAGTATGCTCTCTTGGACAAATAAGCCCATGCTTGTGTTCAATTAGAGCACAAATCGGGAACACAGAGTTAGAGGGGTCATCCGTTTACTTTTTAATGTCTCGCGGGTTGGGCCCCAGACCCTGCATCCCCCCACCACCCCCTCCATCCCAGAGCGGCTGGGTCTTTTAAGCTTGTTCAAGAATCCTAGGCTTTTCAAGGCCATGCATAACATTACGCCTCTGTTGCTTTTTTGTTTTTATCTCCAGGCCATGTCTGTTTTATGGTGGGAATTGCACACTTTGCGTTGTAGCTGTGCAGTCTTGTTTCATTGGAGACGAGGATGAAATGGAATGGGGGTTTAATTGGTGTGGTAAAGGAAAGACACAATGACTGAGTGCTAAATTTAGAGATTAAGTATGGCCTCAATCTAGACCAGAGGTTACTGGATAATCTTATTTTTAACATAATTTTTCTCTTCTGTCTCAAGTCCTGAACTTTATATATATATACAACCCCGACGTTTTGTAAAATGCAATAAAATCAAAAATATTAATTTGTTAATTCTCTTTAAAATGTATTTAATTGACAAAAGTACAAAGAAAAGATTTCCAAAGATTTCCAGTGACCAACTTAAATGTATTTTGTAAATATAAACAAATTTTGATTTTGATGGCTGCAGCACACTCTAAACTATTTGGAACAGAGGCTAAATAAATGTGAAAAGGTTATAGAATATCCAAATTAAACTGTTATGAAACTATTCACAGTAAGCAGGCGAGTTGGCAATAGGTGAGGGTATCATGCTTGGATATAAAAGGCATCTCAGTCTTTGCAAACAAAGCTGGATCATGGCTCATCACTTTGTGCCAAATTTCATGAGAGAAGTGTCAAGCAAATCAAAAATCAAGATTTTTGCCAGAGCTCAACTCAGAAAAGACAGTGGGAATGTGTGCTTTGGTCAGATGAGTCCACATTTCAACTTGTTTCTGGGAAAAAATGGACATCGAGTTCATTTCTCAGTCCCAAAGACCAAAGGGACCATCCAGACTTTCATCAGCAACAGATGCAAAAGCAAACATCTGTCATGTTATGGGAGTGCAGCAGAGCACACGGCATGGGTGACTGGCATATGTGGGGAGGTACCATTGGCATGGAGGCATATATTGGAATTGTGCAGAGACATATACTGCCATCATGATATCTTTCATGGCAAGTCCATGGTTGTTAGATCAAGACAATGCCAGGTGTCATTCTTCATGTGCTACAAGAGCATGGCACACAGAGTGAATGTGCTAGACTGGCCCAGGGGCGTAGCCATCATTTCAGAAGTGAGGGGGACAGAAATGTTAT
>NW_015505709.1:773482-774107 GCF_001515645.1 Sinocyclocheilus grahami
TTTTAAAATGTATTCAAATAGAAAACAGTTATTTGAAATAGCCTAGTAAAAATATTTCAAAATGTTACTGTTTTGCTGTACTTTGGATCAAATAAATGCAGGCTTGGTGAACAAAAGAGACTTCTTTAAAAAAACATTAAAAATTTTACTGTACAAAAACTTGTGTATAGTCAACTTAAATTTTTCTCTCATTTCTAGCTTTTAATTGGCTTAGAAATCAGATAACTGCTGGACAATAACCAATAATAATGATTTGCTTATATACTACAAACACTTTTTCATCACATAATAAGGCAGAATAGTTTTTATACTTTAATAAATGCTGTCAGTTAGCACTGCATTGTTCATATACTTTATTTATTACCTGGAGATGACTTGACAAACACAAATAAACCATATTGTCGCATTCGTATGTTTAGTCTTTATGTTTCCAAACGTTTCTGTTTTTCTGAAAACAACTGTTTTCATACAGCAATAGCTGGACGCTTTTGTCCATATTAGGAATTTCCTCACACGACTTTCTGCCGAGAGTGCCCTCCAGCTACGAGTATGAATGAAACATACACTGCACGGAGTGTTTAGCGCTCCATGATGTTCATCTCGCCTTATTCTGGGTCCGAATAAA
>NW_015505709.1:774316-775464 GCF_001515645.1 Sinocyclocheilus grahami
TGCTCACCAAGCCTGCATTTATTTGATTCAAAGTACAGCAAAAGCAGTAATGTTGTGAAATATTTTTACTATTTAAAATAACTGCTTTCTATTTGAATATATTTTAAAATGATTGCTGTGATCAAAGCTGAATTTTCAGCATCATTACTCCAGTCTTCAGTGTCACATGATCTTCAGAAATCAGTCTAATATGCTGATTTGCTGCTCAAGAAACTTTTTTAATGATTATTATTATTATTATGAATGTTTTCTGAGCAGCAAATCAGAATATCAGAATGATTTCTGAAGGATAGTGTTACTGGAGTAATGATGCAAAATGTTTTGCTTTGAAATCACTATAAATTACATTTTAAAATGTATTCAAATAGAAAACAGTTATTTGAAATAGCCTAGTAAAAATATTTCAAAATGTTACTGTTTTGCTGTACTTTGGATCAAATAAATGCAGGCTTGGTGAACAAAAGAGACTTCTTTAAAAAAACATTAAAAATTTTACTGTACAAAAACTTGTGTATAGTCAACTTAAATTTTTCTCTCATTTCTAGCTTTTAATTGGCTTAGAAATCAGATAACTGCTGGACAATAACCAATAATAATGATTTGCTTATATACTACAAACACTTTTTCATCACATAATAAGGCAGAATAGTTTTTATACTTTAATAAATGCTGTCAGTTAGCACTGCATTGTTCATATACTTTATTTATTACCTGGAGATGACTTGACAAACACAAATAAACCATATTGTCGCATTCGTATGTTTAGTCTTTATGTTTCCAAACGTTTCTGTTTTTCTGAAAACAACTGTTTTCATACAGCAATAGCTGGACGCTTTTGTCCATATTAGGAATTTCCTCACACGACTTTCTGCCGAGAGTGCCCTCCAGCTACGAGTATGAATGAAACATACACTGCACGGAGTGTTTAGCGCTCCATGATGTTCATCTCGCCTTATTCTGGGTCCGAATAAAACATCAGATCATGCACATACTATCCTGTCTCTTTGAATTTAAATCTATATGTATTCACACCAGCTCCTGAAAACCTCTATGCGAACACGCTTTCCAGAAAAAATGTGGGGGACGAATTTACGTGATATTAAAAGTGGGGGGGGGGGACACGCCCCCTGCGTAATCTACGCCCCTGC
>NW_015505709.1:776466-789788 GCF_001515645.1 Sinocyclocheilus grahami
TAAGTCGTTATAACGAGAAAACAACTCTCGTTATGTCGATATAATGAGAAATTAAGTCGTTATAACGAGAAAACAACTCTCGTTATGTCGATATAATGAGAAATTAAGTCGTTATAACGAGAAAACAACTCTCGTTATGTCGATATAACGAGAAATTAAGTCGTTATAACGAGAAAACAACTCTCGTTATGTCGATATAACGAGAAAATAAGTTGTTATAATGAGAAAACAAGAAGGGGAAAAAAAAGAATGCATGGCCGCTTAGAACTTCCGTACTTGTCAGCACATGGCCTTGTTGATTGTTTTTCTCAGCCATATGCTTCTTTAGCCCCTCCTCCTGGTTTCCTCATTACCACACCCTCTTGTTAGCCCTCATTGAGTCCTTGTTAGTGTAATTGCTCTCACCTGTTCCTCGTGTATTTTCCTCCCTATTTATAGTGCCCCTTGCCCTATTGTCTTTGATGGTTTGTGGTCATTCTTTCTCTCACTGTGTTTGTCTCTGTCTGTGGATGTGGTTGAGTATGTGTTCCTGTCTCCCTGTCTCCCTGGTCTTGTGATCTAGTCTTGCCGTAGTCTTATCTCTTGTAATTCTATGTTCTTGTCTTGCTCCTTGTTTTTGGATTTGGTCTGTTTTTGTCTTTTTGCTTTTTATTTTAGTGTTCATTTAGTTATCTTAGTCCTGATCTTTTGTTTTCATTTTTTGGTTGATGTTTTAGTTATTTGTGTTGGTTATTTTGAATAATTTTTTGCTTTTTTAAAAAATTGTTCCTGTGGAGCTATGTTTTGTCTTGTTGTGGTGTTAGAGTTCCTGTCCTGACCTGTTCCTGTCCACTGGTTCCCTTGCCTGGTGTCTGGGGTGCTTCAGAGTTTATGGTCCATAAGTTCTGAGCTCAGCTCTCTGGTGCCTTGCTCTGGTCTCTCCACCGGCCTGGTCTTGCCGCCGCCTCTGCTGCTATAGTATTCTGCCAGTTGATGTCTGAGGCTGTCCCAGTGGCCTTCCCTAGCTATGTGTTTATTGTGTTCCTGTTGTGGTATCATCTGTGCACCTCACTACCCTTTTGTATTAATCTCTTTTGTCAATAAACCCTTGTTACTCACACTGCAATTGGGTCCTCCTTCCAGATCCCTGACAGTTTTTGGCTGCTGCATTCAGCCCTGGAAGAACGTAGGAAAACACTAATGGAAAAAATATATTATTGACGTTCCAAACATAGGTTCAGGAGGAGCCTAAACATTCAGTCCTGTCAATCATTGTTACAAGCTTATATAAGCAGCAGTCATTGTGCTGTCCTGGTGACAATTATTCTGGCATCCCTCCACCTCCCCATCTCCTCCTTTATTTCTGTCATTCTCCCTCTATGTAGTACCACAAAAGGTGGGTTGAACTCAAGCCGAGCCTAAGGTTCGAGCCTCTGTCGATGACAGCAAGCCAAGTTCGTTTACCATTAACTATTAAGGCTGAATGGACAGGCGAACTCATGAAATGGTAAAAATAGCACAATAAAATTTGTCTAATCAAGAACTAAACCTCTGCTATAAGACAAGCCCTGTGGCTTTTGTGGATTTCACAGTTTGGCAGTTCTACAAAGCCAGCAAGAACAGTCGCTGAGCCTATTTCTCCTTTTCATCATTCACTAGTCTGTCTGTAATCAGGGCACCATCACTGTGTGTGCAATATCATTGGCACCCCACCCAAATTCAAGTTAAATATTTAAACATGCTAGTCTGTAATCTATACTCTATATTACAGAAGACATCTGTTGTCTTTGTTTAATCCATTATCTGCAGTTTGTTTTTAGGAAAGAGAGTTTTGAAATCTCCCCCAATTCTAAAAGCTAATCAGCCTTTAGAAGTCTTTTTGGGGGGGGGATGCTATAAGCCCTGGCAAAAGCTTACTCTCCCAGCTTACCCTTGTTTTCTTGAGCAAAAGTTACCGCCAAGGTGGTTGCAGGGTGCTAGCATATTGCAAAGGTTTTCCTGGGGTGGTGTCTTTGAGTGATGCATTTCTATGCATTTGCTGGGTTTATTGCTAAGACATTGCTAAGACATTGCTGGATGACTTCTAGCTGCTAACTGGTCTGGCATTAAGTCGTTAGTGTAAATGGAGTCTAAAACATTTCAGGATCGAATCACTGAAACCCCATATGGAGGTAGGCTAGTCAGAAACAAAATAATAGGGTGTCTTGGGGGGGGGGGGTTATTTAATAAAAAAATAGCCTTATTAAATGAACTATTATTTATAAGCTTTTTTTCCCTTCTTGGGCCTGAAATGGAGGAATTTTGGTCAATATTGATAATTAAACAATATTTTGCTAAATGTGCTTTTGTGCTGAAAACTTGGCTAGTTTAGGCCTTTCATGGATAAATAATGATGACGATAAAATCACCAGTACGTGGCAGCAAGCCCCTGTTTTGATAAATGATTTATTGAATCGTTCAAATCAAACGATTCGTTCAAAATGGCTGATTCAATTAGAAACGAAACAAGCCTGCGTCCCAATGTGCACAATATCCATCCTAAATTCTATGTAATTTTCAATACTATTTAGGGCAGATAGGCTGGATAGTATGCACATTGGGATGCAGGGAAAGTGTCCATCTGAATGGGCTCACTTGATTCGTTCAAAAACTGATTCATTCAAGGAACGAAACACCGTGTTACTATGCACTCTTGTATAAAATTAATAGCACATTTGTGCTCTCGCATGTAGGCCTACTGATATTCAGAAAAGTACATTGCTTGTGCAATGAATATAAAAACATAAAAATTCATACATGGGTATTTTCTCTTTAATTGCTTGAATTTTAAGGTTATTTTACCTGTATTCTAATAGGCTTCATCACGCAGTGAATGCTTTTGGACTGTCAAGATGTGTTTTTGTTTGGTTTTTGCAAGGTCGATGACTCGGTAATGTCAGCTCTCCTATCATCTCTCAATCCCTCACAGACAGTTACACATACAGCACAATAACAGTATGTCAGGGAATGTTTTTCAATTCTAATTAAGGTAAAATCATACCTTTTCTGTTGTCTTCTTTTTAAAGAAATCCAAAATTTGCGCTTGAACCATTTTGCGCGAAAAATTACGAAAACTTGCTTCCGCATGTGCGCAACTTGTCACAGAAATAAGTTCTGATTGGCCAATCACCGTTATTCGTGAATTATCTTAAGTAGAGAATTTTAGCATTTCATTTGCATGATAAGTTTTACAGAATACACATTGTTAATCCAAAGGGGATGGTAAGGGGGGATGGTGGTTTTACTGAGGGGATGCTTTTTGTCATTTTTTTCAACCAGGGGGATGCCATCCCCCCTCAATTCGAGCCCTGGCTAATACTAAGTGTAAATGGTAATGGTTGTATATCTCAGAGGACCACTTGTGATCGGATCACTGAAAAGTACTTAAGGTTAGGGGTTTTGTTCAAAACCTAAACCTAGCAATAGACAAAACCATGAATAAATGTTTTAACTAATTATTCTTGTGCTCTTAGGAGAGAAAGAGGAAGAATGGAGCGCATGGAGTTCTTGTAGTGTCACTTGTGGCCACGGCAACCAGACCCGCTCACGTTCATGTGGAGATTTCTGCATCTCCACCGAATCCCAAAGCTGTGACCTTATGCCATGCACAGGTTACTTAAGTACTCAAAAATGTACTTAAGTGCTTTTTTTTTCTAAACAATTTTATGTAAAATTATGTAACACTGATTTCCCCCCCCCCCCCCAGATGATTGGAACAGTGTGGCTCATGTCTTTCCATTTGAGATGGAAAATGGTACAGAACCCTTTGGCACAGGTAAGTGCTTTAAGCTTATTGGTAAAGCTGTCAATATTCAGTATTGTCACAAATTAAAACAAAAGCATTCAGACACTGATTTTTTAAATGTTAGTGGAACACCCATGGAGTGGCTGAACTGACTCTATACAGCCACAAGAAATCACCTTGACACAGTTGGTTAAGAATAGCAGTGTATTCTGCTTGTAGGTGATATTTCATGCATGTTGTTGAGCCCTAATGATAATTAAATTATGGCATACCAGGATGGCAAGTGACATGATTTTTGTTAAACGTCCCATTTGGATTAGATTTATAATTTTAAGAAGCTCTTGCACCATCAGACAGAACTGAATTAAGTGGTTGCGATATAAAATCAGATAAATGTGTTAACTATGTTAAATAAACTGTGTCGTATCCAATTAATTGTATTAGTTAATGCTTTTTGCAACGTATAGTCTATATGATCCTTACCCAAAACAATGCGTGAAAATGTGATCGACTATGTGAATTCTTATTTTCTAATGCATGAAACTATCGCACTACTTTTTAAACCACTACTGGGCAAATTTCACTCTGTTATAGTTGATAATGTGTAATCTGTTTGGGTTTGGTTGTTCTGCAGATGTTGACAGTTGCGAGAAGTGGTTGAATTGTAAGAGTGAGTTTCTCCAGCGTTACCTGCAGCAGGTATTGACTGAATTACCCAGCTGTCCGTGCACCTATCCTTCAGAAGCCTTCAACAATATAGTCAGTCTGCTGGATGTGGGACATGATCAGACCTTCCAATGGAGGGATGCAAGTGGGCCAAAAGAACGTCTGGATATTTACAAACCCTCGGCACGCTCTTGCTTGCGTTCTGGCCTCTCAAGAGATGGCACCACCCTGGCTGCCCAGCATTGTTGCTATGATGACAACAAGCATCTAATTACAAGGGGCAAGGGTGCAGGTACCCCCAACCTAATAAGCACGGAGTTCTCTCCAGAACTGCATTTTAAGGTGGATGTATTGCCTTGGATACTGTGCAAAGGAGACTGGAGCAGGTTTCATGCCATCCGCCCACCCAATAATGGTCTGCATTGCACAGAGAATCCCCAACAGGACATTTTCATGAATGAATTAGAGGAGGCCAGAGAATATTAAGTCACCAAATTACTGTCCCTCCTCTGACACACCGTCCTGCTGTGGTGCTTAACCCAGCCAGCCGCATGTAGAGCCAGTCTTGTGTTGTGGGACGCATTGTCGTAACTGTGCTCGCAAAGCATGGCCTCTAGCTTTTCTTATGTTTGAAATATTGAGAAATGTTTAAAAATGGATTATAATCTATTTATATAATCTATTATATATCTATCTGTTGAGATAGATTATAATCTGTATCAGTGCCGTCTAATGTAAAATCTGGGTCCTGAAGCAAAATTAGTTAAAAACCTCTGCTCTATAGACTTACGGGGATGTTTGAGAGTCAATGGGCACACTTTCACTGCCAACTCAGGGGAAACCTTTCCATAACCATGTTCATTTAGTTCTTTATTAGTGTCAGAATTTCAGAAAGGGAAAGAGCCGACAGACGTAAAGAGAATATTATAATGTGTATATTGTTCTAATGTGATACTTTATATAATGCTTTTGTACAATTTTGTTTAGTTGTTCTGCGATTGTTCATTTGCTCTGGTGTTATTGCTGTTGCTTTTCATTTGTTGTTGGGAACTGTTGCAAGGGATACTTAATATTGCTCCAGACCTCTAATTTGAAATATTGCTCTTAAGAGTGTGCAGACTGTGTACAGGTGTGTCTCAGTAAATTAGAATGTCGTGGAAAAGTTCATTTATTTCAGTAATTCAACTCAAATTGTAAAACTCGTGTATTAAATAAATTCAATGCACACAGACTGAAGTAGTTTAAGTCTTTGGTTCTTTGGTTCTTTTAATTGTGATGATTTTGTCTCACATTTAACAAAAACCCACCAATTCACTATCTCAACAAATTAGAATATGGTGACATGCCAATCAGCTAATCAACTCAAAACACCTGCAAAGGTTTCCTGAGCCTTCAAAATGGTCTCTCAGTTTGGTTCACTAGGCTACACAATCATGGGGAAGACTGCTGATCTGACAGTTGTCCAGAAGACAATCATTGACACCCTTCACAAGGAGGATAAGCCACAAACATTCATTGCCAAAGAAGCTGGCTGTTCACAGAGTGCTGTATCCAAGCATGTTAACAGAAAGTTGAGTGGAAGGAAAAAGTGTGGAAGAAAAAGATGCACAACTAACCGAGAGTTTACTGTTGGCGCAAGCTACATTAAAGTGATTATTACGTTTTGAATATGGATATTTTTCTTTCAAAAACGCATCGATTCGCTACAGGAGGCCTTTGTTCACCCCCCGGAGCCGTGTGAGACACTTTTTTTATGGATGGGCGCTTTTTATTTAACTTCTTTTGGTGAGTGCCATGAAACAGCTTGAAAGATCAAAGACATGTTTTAATATAACTCTGACTGGATTCGTCTGAAAGAAGAAAGTCATATACACCTAGGATGACTTGAATTTATGGGCTAATTTTCATTTTTGGGTGAACTAACCCTTTAAAGCATTATGTAACTCTTGGCAGGTCCCTGTCATTTAAAACTACAAACTTCAAAACTATTTTAAACTACATCAACTCAAATCTAAACAATGTAAGCAAAATAAATTATTTTAAAAAAAATTATGTTTTCAACCACAGTAAGGAAAGACATCACAATATAGTAATTCTGCCTAAAATCAGAGAAGCTACTATAGTTGAAATTAAAGACATACCCTATATATTCTCAACATAAAGTTTCCGGTCCACATTGACTTTTATACTATTTTCCATACCATGGAAGTCAGTGGGGACCAACAACCATTTAGTTACCTGCATTCTTCAACATATAAAATATATAATATATAATATATACAAAAATTAATTTGTTTTAAAAGCTCAGGTGTGTATCCAAGCATCAGACTTTTTCAGATTTTTCACCAGTGACAGTCTGTCATATTTGTCACATATTGTTTTATTATTTGTCTTATGTTTTATTATTTGCCCCCTCCAAACATAAATTACTAAATGAATTAATTTTCATCATACCCAATGTATGTATATAATGCCGAAAGAAAGAAATTTGTTAAGAGCATTTTTAATATGAATAAGCACCAGTTAAGCTGCGATACCAAACAGGACCACAGGGAGACACCAAAAGACCACTAAACCTGCTGCCTTAACCAGACTGTACATGCTACTATACAGATCCATTCAGAATAACTAAACCACTGACCAGCGCATAACTAAAACACCTTCAGCCGGTATTCGTTATAAATCACTTGTGCTTTTAAGCCAAATACACGCTGAAAATAATAATTTACTGACATCTGGATGAGAGTCACTATTCTCTCCGCCATCTCTGATGAAATCTTCCGTGTTTTCTCTGCATTAGCGCTGTTTTGAACAAACAGCTTGAAAGATCAAAGACATGTTTTAATATAACTCTGACTGGATTCGTCTGAAAGAAGAAAGTCATATACACCTAGGATGACTTGAATTTATGGGCTAATTTTCATTTTTGGGTGAACTAACCCTTTAAAGCATTATGTAACTCTTGGCAGGTCCCTGTCATTTAAAACTACAAACTTCAAAACTATTTTAAACTACATCAACTCAAATCTAAACAATGTAAGCAAAATAAATTATTTTAAAAAAAATTATGTTTTCAACCACAGTAAGGAAAGACATCACAATATAGTAATTCTGCCTAAAATCAGAGAAGCTACTATAGTTGAAATTAAAGACATACCCTATATATTCTCAACATAAAGTTTCCGGTCCACATTGACTTTTATACTATTTTCCATACCATGGAAGTCAGTGGGGACCAACAACCATTTAGTTACCTGCATTCTTCAACATATAAAATATATAATATATAATATATACAAAAATTAATTTGTTTTAAAAGCTCAGGTGTGTATCCAAGCATCAGACTTTTTCAGATTTTTCACCAGTGACAGTCTGTCATATTTGTCACATATTGTTTTATTATTTGTCTTATGTTTTATTATTTGCCCCCTCCAAACATAAATTACTAAATGAATTAATTTTCATCATACCCAATGTATGTATATAATGCCGAAAGAAAGAAATTTGTTAAGAGCATTTTTAATATGAATAAGCACCAGTTAAGCTGCGATACCAAACAGGACCACAGGGAGACACCAAAAGACCACTAAACCTGCTGCCTTAACCAGACTGTACATGCTACTATACAGATCCATTCAGAATAACTAAACCACTGACCAGCGCATAACTAAAACACCTTCAGCCGGTATTCGTTATAAATCACTTGTGCTTTTAAGCCAAATACACGCTGAAAATAATAATTTACTGACATCTGGATGAGAGTCACTATTCTCTCCGCCATCTCTGATGAAATCTTCCGTGTTTTCTCTGCATTAGCGCTGTTTTGAACGTATTACTCATTACTAATGCATTCACTTACTGGGTCCTTGAACTTTCCAGAAGTTTACACTCTAAAAAATGCTGGGTTAAAAAGGGACAAACCCAGCTATTTGGTTGTTTTGACCCAACGGTTCGGTTCAAAACAACCCAACCGTCAAATGTATTTGTGTACCAGCATTTCAAAGCAGCTTTACACAGTGCTTGAAGTGAGCCGGTACACTCTAAAAAATGCTATTGGAGTATTTTGACCCAGAAATTGGGTTGTTTTGACCCAGCGGTTGGGTTCAGAGATTAAATAACAGCGATTAGGAGGTCAAAGAGCAATGTAACAAATATCCATAGGATTGAGACAGCAATGAAATCTCAAGGATTCAGATTGTCCTTCTATACATATAGAGCTTATATATTATACATATGGCATTCTTCCTAGAAATCTGCAATAACATTATTTCTTGGCCTGATCGGCCCTAAAATGTTGTCTGAAAGAAAAGAGTTCAATCTACAATTTCTATGTCATGAATACAAAATAATGTACACAAAAATAAATGTTTGAAAGGCTACTCTCAAAATGCAACAGTATTTCAAATCCACATCAGAAGTTTGGGCTCTCCAGGCACCCTGCCAGTACTTGGTGACTTCAGTGCTGTATGCTCTCTCTCAGGGCTACAGGAATCTAAAATGTTCTCTGTTTGTGTGGCTGAGGAGCGCCTTCAGTACTCCCATGCTGCCTGCCACCCACTGAGACCACAGATGTAAGTGATACAGGCCACACATGTTATAAACTCTTGAGTGGATGCCTGAATATAGCATTCATCAGCTTTTTTTCTTTTCAGTTAACTGGTTGTCTGAAGCCCGAGAACTGTGGTGATCTTTTCTAACACAGATAGAGGCTGTGCTCTACTTCAAACACATTGGAGGACATCTTGTGGTGTTGGATAAATCTAACCAAAATCAGAGGTATCAGAGGTAAAAAATTATATAAATACTGTTCGGTTTCCGGCACAAACCGATCGTTTCGTGTCTTAGGACATCAATGTGTCGTCACGAGCCGCAAGGTTTAATTTGGATTTGTCTGTGCATGTTTTTTTTACTCTCATAGATTTTGTTACCATTGCCATGCATTATACGACTGATAGACTGCAATGGTGGACAGGTTTTTAATGGTTTTCGGCTGAGCAGGGAGGCCCTGACAGTGCTGCGGGATCATCTGAGAAGTGAACGGCAACACCGATGGGGTGCCACAATCCAGACCCTGGTGTTTCTCTTCTGTCTGCCAGTGGTACATCATACAGAGTGGTCTCCAGAGTGTTTGGCATGCCTTGTTCCACTGTCACCGCATTGTCCTCCGAGTCGCTGAGGAGGTGCTGGCCATTCACCAAGAGACTCACCTCCTGAAGACCCCAGAACACATGGAGGCAGGGCTGGGCTCAAAACTGGTGTTGTTTTTCTGAGGTTAAACCTAAGCTATGTTGTAAATAGTTGCAAAAAGTACTTTCAGTAATGTATACAACAATTTGTTTTAATGTGTAAAAAAAATATTTACAGGACAAAAAAATGTATGTATAGAAGAATGTTTTGTGAAAAAATTATAAGCGGCATTAAAAAAAAAATAACAATGTACGTAATTACTTTTTGTTTTTGTTTGGGGCTGGTTGAGGTCTGGTTCAAGTTTTTGGTAAAGAGTTTTAAAGTAAGACCTCCAGACTGTGCCGCTCTGGAGGAATGTGTCTGATTTGGGGCTTTCAAAATTTTTTAAGAGAGTCCAGAAATAGTTTTGGTCTATTGATTTATCGATTTCATCAATTTTAGCTTCATAATATTGATCTCTTTTGTTGCAAATTAGCTTTTTATAATTTTTCAAACAGTTGGAGTAGGCGAGCCGTAGTGTCTGATTGGACGGTTCTTTATGCTTTTTGTTAGCAATTCGTGACAATTGCATTCATTATCAAACCACATATTCTTTTTTATTTTTTGTTTGTTTATTCTATGTTTGTTCTGTTGTTTAATGTTAGATATAGTGGCCAAAGTTTGAAATATATAATTAAGATTAGATGTTGCTGAGTTTATTCCATTAGTATCTGGAGTGAAATCTGTGGACATAAAGTCGTCCAGCATTTTTAGTATTGCAGAGCTGCTCATGTTTTCTTTGAATTGTTCGACGTTAGATTGGTTCCAACTGAGTTTTGGTTTTAAGGGGAACAGTTTTTCATGTTTGAGGGGAGGAGTTCTGACCCTGTCACAGGACTGTTTCAGGTAAAGGACTGTTAGGCAGTGGTCAGAAATGGGAAGTTGAGGTCTAACTGTAAAGGCATTAATACAGTTTGGGTCAATGTCTGTAATTGAGTAATCGACTACACTGGCTCCTAATCTGGAGCAATAGGTGAATCTACCTAAACTATCTCCTCTGGTTCTGCCATTAATGATATACAGCCCTAAACCTTTACAAAGTTTTAACCCTTGTTTTCCATTGGTGTTGACTAAACTATCATAGCTGTTTCTTGGTGTGATAATTAATGAAGAATGAAACGTGGTGTCGTTGGATATGTGATTATTATCTACAATATTTACATATCAATTTCTCTTCCGGTCCTGGCATTTAAGTCTCTACATATGAGAATATGTCCTCTTGACTGAAAGTGCAAGATGTCAGTCTGTAAGTTTAGAAAGCTTTGCTCTTTGTAATAGGGAGAGTCATGAGGTGGAATATAGAGTGCACAGAGGTAAAGATTATGCTGTGATATGACTGATTTCACTTCAAGCCAAATAGATGAATTTTCAATTTTAACAATTTTTATCATGTTTCAAATTGTCTTTCTGCCAAATAAGTATTCCACCTGAGTCATGGCCATATTTTATTTTAGAATTTTTTGATGAAGGAACAACAATTTCTTTGTTTCCTATTGGACAATGTAAAGCCTCATTACTGCGACACCACGTTTCATGAAAGATACAAATGTCCATATCTGTTACACTGCTGAGTATGTTACACCACTCTCCCACTCAGTCTGTATTTTGTCAGTGTCTTTCTTAATTTGTGATCTTTTACACAGCTCAGGTATTCTGCTGGTTTGTAGTCTCTTTGCAGGTGTAAATACAGCTCCATCTTCTTTTGTAATTTAGTGGCATCTTTCCAGTAAGCAATGTAATTGTGTTTTTGTATCTGTGTGATGTGGTTGGGCCGGATTGTGCTGTGCTGGTTTGGGTGTAGTTTGAGCACCAGCTGTAAAAGGGCACTCTTCTGCAGGTTCTGCTCCTGCCACTGCAGGGCTTCAGTCTGGTAAGAGCTCACGTCACTGCATCTCAGGTGCTGGTGGAATTTCACAGCTCTCTTTTGAATACTGATTAATAATGGGTATTGTCCTAATTCAGCTCTGCACGAGTTGTTTGGGGTTGCTCTGTTAACTTTTAAGATGCTTTTACAAATTTGGGTATGCATAATTTCAATTTCTTCTTTTTACCATTTGGAGAAATCTTGGGTTTTTAGAGGTCCCCAAATCTCACTGCCATATAGAGCGATTGGTTCGATGATTGCTTTTAGGATTTTTAGCCAGGTTTGAATTGGAATTTCAAATTGAATTGTATTGTTGATCATGTAGAAGACTCTCAGTGCCTTTGCTTTCAGTTCATTCACAGCCAGCTTGAAGTTCCTTGTTGAGCTGATTTTTAGTCCCAGATAGCTGTATTCATGGGTGTGTTGGAGGACCTGGTTTCCCGCTCTGAAAGTGTGTTTATTTTCCTTACACCTGGGTCTCTTTTGAAAAGTCATTATTTTTGTTTTTGCTAGATTGATTTTAAGAGCCCATGTTTGACTGAATGTCTCTATGATGTCGAGGAGCTGTTGTAGTCCCTCTTTTGTTTTTGACAGAATGACTAAATCATCTGCATAGAGGAGACATTTGATTTCTGATTCAGTTAGGGTTGGGCCGGGGGCAGTCGAATTGTTTAATTCTTTGGCTAATTAATTTTTATAAATGTTAAACAGAGTGGGGCTCAATGGGCAACCTTATCTAACTCTTCGGTGTTGAGAGAAAAATTATGTTTGATTATTCCCTATTTTTACAGCACATGTATTGTTTTTATACATGGTGCTGATTAAATCAAAAGTTTTCCCTCCAATCCCATTTTCCAGTAGTTTTAGGAAGAGTCCTTCATGCCAGATTGAATCAAAAGCTTTTTCAAAGTCGATAAAGCAAGCAAGGATTTTGGTTTTGTTTTGGTGTACATGTTTATCAATGATAGTGTGGAGGGTATAAATGTGGTCAGATGTTCTGTGTTTGGGCAGGAATCCAATTTGACTTTTTTCCAAGATTTTGTGGGTTTTGAGAAAGTTTTGTAATCTTGTGTTAATAATCGAACAGAATATTTTCCCCAGGTTGCTATTGACACATATGCCTCTGTAATTGCTTGGATCAAATTTGTCCCCTTGTTTAAAGATGGGTGTAATTAGATCTTTATTCCAGGTGTCTGGAAGATATCCTACACTCAAAACAATGTTGAATAATTTGGTTATTGCAGTTTTGAATTGATCATTTGTGTGTTTGATCATTTTGTTTAATATGCCGTCAATGCCACATGCTTTGTTGAGTTTTAGTGCATGTAGTCTGTCTGTTAGCTCATTTACTGTGACTGGGAAATCCAGGGGATTCTGATTGTCTTTAATTTTTTCTTTCAGGATTTCTAATTTGGTTTTTATTTCACTTCGAGCTGGATTTGTTTCAGTTGTTTTGTACAGATTTTCAAAGTGTGTCCTCCATATGTTCTCATTTTGAATGCCCAATTCTTCCTTTTGTGGTCTATAGAGAGTGTTCCAATTGTTCCAAAAGTTATTGGTATTTATTGATTCCTCCATTGTTTGAAATAATTGTTCTGCATGCTCTTCCTTTTTTGCTTTTAGAGTTTGTTTATACACTTTAAGAGCTTCATGATATTGAAGACGGGGTTCTTGGTTGTCAGGATCTCTGTGTTTTTTATTTGAAAGATTTCGTACTGTCGTTCTAATTCTTTTACACTGATCGTTAAACCACTTTTCATTGGTGTTTTTTGGTTTTCTTTTTGATGATTTTTTCAAATTTCA
>NW_015505709.1:789802-793519 GCF_001515645.1 Sinocyclocheilus grahami
GAGCGACGAGACAAAAACATTAAAACCCATTACAAACGAGGCATTTGTTGCATCCAGTGGGGACATAATTACTGATTATAATGACTAATACTGTCTTTTTACGCATTGCGTTGCATCGCGCCGCGTAAACATAAAACCCGGTTTGCATTTGTGATCAGAGAAATGACAAACAACAAATGCTACTCTACACTGCCCAAAACTCGCATTTGAATCATCAGTGGCAAATCCTTTAAATGAAAACGTACTTACAGAATGTGAGTCAGAACTGCCGGCATTGTAGTCAACTCTCCCAGGATCAGGAAACAGTCCTCCATAAAATGTGCTGCACACATCTGGATTTGGGTTCAACTGATCTGGAACAGTGTAGTAAATACAACTTAACCACTGATTTGTAGTCGTGTCCTCTTTTGGAAGACCAAACAAAGTAGTTTCGCTTTCACAACAAAAAATGCGGCGGCTTAGCGTGAGCTCAGGCCGGGCTAGAGTGACCCGAGGCGGCGGGGTTGAGAACGGCGCGTCCGGTGAATTCGACGAAGGAGCGGCAACCACATGTGACGACCCCAGGCTTCGTCCACGGTGAAAGCCGATCCGTTGATCCACAGCACTAAGTTGATGTATTCCCTCAGCGACCAGCACAGATCAGCTCTAAGCATGACGAAGCGGATTTCGTCCTCTTTTGGAAGACCAAACAAAGTAGTTTCGCTTTCACAACGAAGCACACAGTGTCTCAACGGCATGGCGGCAGCGGCAACAATAAAAGTTAAGCCTTCTTTCTTTGCGTGAACATTTGGGCGGCGTTATGCAAATCTTCCCACATAGTGATGTAGATATGTGGGGGCATGTTAGAACGAGCCGTTTTAGGTAGACACACACACACACACACACATGTGGGCTACATTAAAAAATACACATGTAGATACATATTGTAACGGGGTGAAGAATCACACGACAAGTAATCTCAATCAATACCCCGGAGGGTGGATTTATTGGGGTGAGGGGTGCTTGTGAGAAAGGTCCAGGTAGGTGCTCCAGTGCCGTGAGTGCTCTCTTCCTTCTTCCCAGTGCAGAGGGTCCGTGCAGTGCTCCTGTGGGGCTCGTCGGTCACACACTGCTTTCTGTGGGGAAAATGAGAGGGCGAGTTAGTGCTCAATCTCATGGAGGAATCTCCTAGATGGCAGGGCTTGCGTGGCTTATGTAGCCGCCGCCGCCTGATGAGGTGCAGCTGTGACCGATCAGCCTGTGATGATGATGGCCAGGTGCTCCTCGCTTGTTTCCAGGGCGATGCTGATGAAGCCTCGGGACGCTCATCACAATATGTACACTCATACATTTCTCATCCTTTTTTTTTTAAGTCACTAACCCATTAGGTGAGAGCACAGCAGAGTCAGCATGTGCTGGATGTTTCTGAGGTCTCTGGATTGAGATGCAGTCGGCTGGCTGTGGTCTGTGTTGGTGCTGGGGTTTATCAGTGATCTGCTGGCTGCTTCGGCGTAGCTCTGGCTGTCTGGGTGCTGCTCCTGCTGATGTTCATGTGAATGATGGGGTGAAGGAGCTGCAGGCCTGGTGATGCGGTGTGAGCCTGCCGTGGGGATCCTCCGGTGGAGGGGGTGCTGATTTGAAGGGTGTCTCTGTAGTGGCTCTATGGGGTGTCCATGAGGTCGCTGCAGTGCGCTGGAGCTTTGGCTCAGTGCCATGTCCTTTAGGGTCTTGGCAAAGATGGGAACTGCCCTTCTGTGGAGATGGTCGTAAAGGCTGTTGAGATTGAGGGTGGGGTGTTGAGCCAGGTAAACATTGGGCATTAGGGCACAGTCTCTAGACACTCTTGCGTTTATATGCCTGATGGTGTCTGGGTGGAAATCCGAGCGCAGCAGCAGGGTGGAGAGGATGATTCTGGAGTTGGGGAAGTTGGAGGATGCTTTCTCTGCTACATTAACGAGAGCTGTAGCTACTCTCTCTTGTTGAGCTCTCAGATCATTGGTGCCAGTGTGGATGATAATATGGCTGGGGGAACCCAGCTGCTCTTTACACAAGAGCTCCAGGGCCTTCTGTGTGCCTTCTCCGTCTCTCTCTCTCCTGTGCTCTTCTCTCCTCTGTCTCGCTCTCCTGTGCTCTTCTCTCCTCTGTCTTGCTCTCCTGTGCTCTTCTCTCCTGTCTCGCTCTTCTCTCCTCTGTCTCGCTCTCCTGTGCTCTTCTCTCCTCTGTCTCGCTCTTCTCTCCTCTCCTGTCTCTCGCTCTCCTGTGCTCTTCTCTCCTCTGTCTCGCTCTCCTGTGCTCTTCTCTCCTCTGTCTTGCTCTCCTGTGCTCTTCTCTCCTGTCTCGCTCTTCTCTCCTCTGTCTCGCTCTCCTGTGCTCTTCTCTCCTCTGTCTCGCTCTTCTCTCCTCTCCTGTGCTCTTCTCTCCTCTGTCTCTCTCTCCTGTGCTCTTCTCTCCTCTGTCTCTCTCTTCTCTCCTCTCTCTCGCTCTTCTCTCCTCTCTCTCGCTCTTCTCTCCTCTGTCTCTCTCTGGAGTTTGATGTCCTCCCTGAGTAGCTCCACCAGCTTCCACTCACTCCTTCATCTGTCCCAGGACACTTGCAATCCTAAGGCAGAGCAAATAAACCATGCCTGTTAACAACAACAGCACAATGAATTTCAGCAATTAATTTTTTCAACAAAAAAAAAACTTTCCCCAGCAGATCAGGTTTTTTTTTTTACTGGCTTTTAACATTTGTTTCATTTGAGTAAATGAAAACACAATACTTGTATTTCAATGTGAATTCCCCCACAGAACTGTCATCCTCCATGTTAGAGCCCTGCACGGGTCTCAAATATAGGCCCTAGCCTGGCCCTGGCCCGAAACGCTCAGACCCTAGCCCGGCCCGTATCCGACAAGAATTACCAGCCCGAGTCTTTTTTCCCCTTCTCCCAAAACAGCTTATACTACTGTTTCAGCTATTAAAATAGTTCTGTTTTGTATGTAATAGCAAAGTGATTATATTTCGTTTCGTTTTTTTTATGAAGTTAATTAAAAAAAAAATTTTTTTTGTTCGTTAAATATAAGTTTTTGTTTTTTTTAAAGTAACGACCAAGGGGCCTATGTTTGATCAATTTAGCCTTCTCAAATCATCACGACGTGCCTAAAATAAAATCTATAGATATAAAACAGTTCAAGCATATAACAATGTTTAAACGTTAAACCTAGATAAATGTGCGCTGTATCCAATAGTTTGTGCGAAGATGCTTTGCAGGACATGAAGGCGCCAGCGCGATCACTTGCATTATTTTCAGTGGATACGCCGTCATTTTTGCTCATTAAGTTAAGAGCAATACATAATTTGTAGCTTAAATGGTCTACTTTTATTTGTGTGCACTCACAATATCAACAAAACGTTGTGCTTTTATAAAATAAAGAAAACAAACATTATGCGCTTTCTGCTGTCTCGTCTTGAACAGGAGCACTTCACAACAATGAACCGAAACTCAGCGAATACATGTCTCACAGACATGATAAATATATCTACAGAAAGCTTTAAATTACTACTTAATGAAATAAAACAAATAAAAACAAAAACTCTTTCATTATAATCATAATCCGTAAAGATGCACTTCTCTCTATGAGGAGATGGCGAGTCACCGACTCAGAAAACACTAGTTTATTAGTAAATAACTAAGATATAAAGATATCTCCTTACTATTTCCCCATGTCACATTTATGGTAATTACTTTTGCCGGTGCTTTG